>NW_026887735.1:0-88690 GCF_032173495.1 Musca vetustissima | reverse complement strand
TAAAATTATTAGTAATTAAATTATATTTTCATAAATTTATTTTGCTCTGTATTCCTTAATTGCAGATTCTTTTCTAAACACAAATTTTTTTTGAAGTTCGATTTCTCGATTTTATTTAATTCGTATTTAGTCATGTTGTTGAATAAATGAATTTATTTTGTTCTTGAATCACTATAATTCACAATGAATGCTTAATTATTCTTGATTTTACGGCCGGGATGTGAGAGTAGACGACAATAATCAGAAATAGGGGACTTATAAATAAACTGTAAGCCAGTAAGTCCATGGATGGGATGGGTTATGAGGCTATCGATTCCAGAACACCAGGAATCCGAAATTATCAGTATGAGGAATAACGATAGATAATTTGGGTTTTTTTTTCTAGACCAGTTGGGGTACAATAAGATTTTTTTGTTTTTGCAATTGTAGTAAGGATCTAATTTTTCTTGAAATATGTTAAACGGGAGTCTATATAAAAATTTTGTTTATGTTGAGAGTAGTGGCTGTGACCTCCAGGGACACGAACCCCCCAACTGACTGAAGCTAGCTCATTATGGCTCCCAGTCCTTGTGAGGTGCAGAAATCGATTTCTAATGTGACCGGAACTTTCCCTACCCTCGCTGGGAAACTCCCAGTTGATCAGATTGTTCATTACACACTCCACTTCTTTTGGTACCTCCCACACAGGGGCTAGGTCTAAATACGGGTTATAGTTCATAGTTCATTATTGAACCTTACGTTCTAGGGGGTATGATTACAACAGAGTCTTATAACCAAACCCAAAACGCGGAACAAATTGTATAACTATTTTAATATAAAAAAGGGTGTTATAAGGTGTCTACCCCATATTAATAATTTTTGTAGGGAAATTTGTTACCATATACGACTACAAAATACCAAATTTCAGCGAATTTGGTTGAAAAACACGCTCAAGAACCCCAAAATACGGAAAATAGGGGGGTACCCTTATATGGGAGCGATCTATCTCAATTCGTTTATACGCTAGAGTCATTACAACAGACGGACGGAAAGACGGACAGACGGACATGCCTAGATCGTCCTAGAATTTTACGCTGATCAAGAATATATATATATACAAAAAAAAAAAAAAAAATAATACCCGACAGCTTTTTTATAATTATACGAAATATATATATATATATATATCCTTACTATTAAACCTTTTTCTGACGCCCAAACCATACGATGCTTTTTCCCGCGTAGTTAGCTAATCGTTCCATAATAATTCATAAACGACATCCGACTCCTTCCACATCTAACGGCCTCCTGTCTGTCAATTATAGACCATTTGTTACTCTTGTTCTTCTTTTTAATATAACTATACGGTAAATATTATTATTAACTTTTCCTATTTATGAGGTTAAATCTATAAATTATTCTTTCACTCATCATTATTAGCAACGTACGCATACACAGCAATACACATACTCACACACACACAACTTAATTAGGTGGAAATTATGGTGAGCATTTTGCTGCTGACAATGATGGTTTTATAAGTCATCAACTAATAATAATAATGAAGAAGCATGTGTTTAATGAGGTAAACCATTAGCTACACGATCGTCGTAGGCCAACATCAAACTCCAAGAAATTATGGCAAATGTCGTAAAAAAGTAATGAAATAACGTCAAGTGTTAGAATTGTCGGTTGGAGGAGCAAACACTTTTTCGTTAGTCGTTCGTATATGAATTACATGCTAGTAATAGTTTGCGATGCATTACAATCAGACGTATAGATATCGTTTTTATTAAAAGATTTATATGATGATAATGTGGATATGATTTTTAGATAACAAATAAATACATATGTATGCAAGTTCAATTGATTCTGTTACGTAACAAAATCTCAGTTAAGTACCAGTCATTTATTGTTTTTGTAGCTATTTCATATTTTCCAGTATCCAACCTCAAGCGACTGACCTTTGACGTTAGAGATTTTAAACGTTAAAAGTTTTGTTTTTGTTTCGTTTCGTTTCGTTTCCACAACTCTTCTGGGGCAATGAAGCATGGTGTAATAGCTTTGGCAGTATAAACCTCAACAACGATGTTCATGTTAAACATTAGCTCATTGAATATGTACATGAGCATGGTGATAGTGTCGTTGGAGTATTTTGCTATTCTCTACTGCAAGGTTAGGACAAAAAATGTTTGGCATAATGCCAAATTTTGTTTTGGTCACTTTCCGTGTGGGAAAAAATTGCTAAACAACATTTTTATTATTAGCAATAAATAAAACTGCAATAGATTGTTGAAAACTTTAAAATAACATTGGGGGTATTATGGAATATTTTGATGTGGTTTTTACTATCGAATTTACAGCCTGTTTTTGTAAAATTTCAAACGAACGAATTCGAGTGACTTACGACCAAACTCCTTGTTTTTTAAAAATATGTCATTTATTTTTGTTTTGAATCAGAAAACATTTATAAACATAATTAAAGGTTTGGTCGTAAGTCACTCGAATTCGTTCGTTTGAAATTTTACAAAAACAGGCTGTTAATATAAAGTAGAAAATAGTGGCGCTGGAAGTCACGTGTTGACATCTCCGATCTGACATGCACGAGCTGGAAGTATAATTAAATCCGTATCATATTTACTCTCGCTTTTAAGATTAGAAAGATAAGATTTTTAAGAAAGACTTGTATCAGCAAATATCCAGGCTATAGGCTAGAATTAAAAAATACATTTTTGTACTCTCTACCAGATTATGGAAGGAATATTAAATTTGTCAATCCGTCGGTCAATCATGGGAATATACATTTTCGACCCCATTTTTCCATCAGATTGGCTATAAGTGTGTTTAAAGCAAGTATTTTCAAAAAATAATAATAATAAATGCAATAAGAGGTTTTTAAGCTCACATTGTATGGAGGATAAATTACTTTTGTCAATCCGTTTGTAACTCATCGAAGTATCCATTTCTGATCTAAAAAAATCATTTTAAGACTTTCCCCGTACTTCGCTGGTCTGTTGTAATAACAATATATTTCGAAAGAATTAATAGAGTGTGCTGAAATTGAAATTGTCTGCAACCAAGTAAGGTTCCAAGATTTTTGTTTCTTGTTCGATTTCGTACAAATGGTATATCAATAGACCAGACATTTAATTTCCTCCTATTTCATGCCTATTGTGCTCAAAGATTTTATATCTGTTCTATAGAAATCTTTAAGAGGACACATATATTTTTTAACACCAGAAAGACTGGAATTTTGTATATACCTATATTGCCAAAAATCGGTCAAAATTATTGTGTAAAGAAATTTTTATTTGAAACTTATTATAACCTACACAACTATGTTGTCAGGGTATTATAGCTTTGTGCAGCCCCAAAAGTTTGTAACGCCGCGAAATATTGGTCCTAGACCCACCTTTAAGTATACCGATCGTCATATCTCGACTAGCTGAGTCGATCTAGACATGTGTGTTCGTCCGTCCGTCTGTCCATTATAATTTGTAAACACGATACAGGCCACAGTTATGGATCAATCTTCACGAAATTTTGCATGTAGAATGGGTTCTGGCCAATGAAGACCCATATTGTTTTTGGAAAAGATCGATTAATATTTAGAGTTTGAAATGGACCAAAAACTTTATTTTTGTCGGTTTTTCTGGTCGCTCCAGAGGCCGCAATTATTGCCCAAACACCCGAATTTTTGCATGGAGAAAGGGATCGGACCAAAGAATAAGCATACCTGTTTTGATAAAGATCGGTCAATATTTAGCGGATCAAATGGACCCTGACTTTTGTGTGGAAAATTACAAAATCCTTATTCTGGGGCATATATACTTGCTCTTGAAGGACATATACCCGAGAAGTTGATAGTATTTTCAAGAGGAGTTGTTGACCTTCAAATTAATACCAATTATATGGCTGTATGTACTCTGATGTGGGAGTTATCCGCAATTAGGTAAAGGTGACTATGTGCCTAGTATTACTATTATTCCATTAGAGGACGTAAATGTTGCGCTGATCGCTTTTAAATTGTACATGAAGTTCCGATTATGGTCAAGGACAACACCAACAGTTTTCGGCGAAGTTTAAATTTCATTTATGGGGTGCAATGAACAGAAAACTTTAATTTTGTCAGATTTTATAGTCGTTCTAGAGGCAATTATTATAGCAGAACATCACATATTTTACAAGGTGAAGGAGATCTGACCAAATACTTAGAGCGGCTGTTTAGATGATGATCGATCAATATTCCGAGGGTCAAATTAACAAAAACATAAAGTGACCAAATATAAATAAGTGCAAATATCACGAAATATTGCCCAGGCTCAGAATATAGAACCGATGAAAGTTTGCTTTTCGTAGTAGTTGTGTAGGGTATCATATGGTCGGCCCCAACTATACTGCCCCGCTCACTGGTTTTTTTTAATATTTTTTACATTATTTACAATCATACAAAACGTTGTTATTATTTGTTTTCGGTGGGATGGCTCTCGAGTTGCCCTTTTTGAAAAATAAGAGAGCGGACAAAATGTTCGAAACTGAGTAAGTGTTTACTCTAAGAGTGAAATCGACTGGAAACATAAAATTTACTTTTTCCCGATTTGTGTGAGTGTTTGTGTTTGTTGTACTGATCTGGTCACATAAGAAATTTACTTTATACAACAATAAAAGTAGTTTGATTATTTAATATTTCAGAAGTGGTCAAAATTACCGATTTTAAGCTATATAGGTATAGCACATGTGAATGCGGGGAATGAAAGAGGGGGGTAAGCAGCTACTGTGATTAATAAACGTAGTTCTATGTGGTACAAAAAGTCACCAAATTTTAAAAAGCTGTGTCATAATATACACAATTGTTTTTGTACTTGAAATTGAAAAACGGTCAAATTGACCGCCTTCGGCAATCTAGTGTTAATATAGATTTCAAATATGATCTTAAGAGAATCTCTAGGAGTAACCCAAAGTGGTGAACAGTATCATTTTTATTATAATAGTTCTTTTTATTTAGGGAGGACACGTTCAAAAGTGGATATTTGGTTATATATTGGAATTTTAAAGAAATGGACTCCGAATGCAGAATATCTATATGTTACATCCGCATGTTAAAGATTTAACGCACTGTGGGGTGTTGAATAAACTGATAATAATGTTCAATTGTACATACATTCAGCGGAATACTGTACTAGCTTTTATGTACTAATCTAAAACAAAAACTCACTGATCCGGCACATATAAAATACAAATGTATACTTCATGTATAGAAGTCATAAATTTGCACACACAACAGAAACTATGTTTCTTTAAGTTATAGCAAATTTATTTTTCCCTTGACTCATTTGAACTATAAACTAAAGTATCCGACCGTCCTCTTAATCCCAATTCTGCTCGTCGCCCTCACCTTCTGTAACGTTAGTGCTGAACTCAGGGAAAACTGGGAACATGTTTTATGTCGTTCTGCTAAATTCGCGAATGTACTTATTGGCATACATTCACACGAAGATATATTTGAAATTGTTGTTTTTTGTGCATCTGTATAGATGTTGTTATGCATGCCATATGTTTCAGTGGCACTTTCTTTATACTCCTACTTGTTAGTAGTGTCTTAGTGATTTTCATTTTTTTGTGATTTTTTCGCGAGTCTGGAGTGCATTAAGAATTGTAATATACATGCACACCGAGTGATATTCAAATAAGGATGTAATTCGGTGGAATTAAATTAAAAATTCCAATTCGGAGAATTACACAGATTAACAAAAACATTTAGTACAGTTTACGTTTTATTTGAGCTGAATATATAATATAGTCTTAAATGTCTTACCTCTATTGGCATTTCCCGAAAATCTGTCTTAAGTTATAACTGTTCATATGACATCTTTCGACAGTGTAAATTTTATAGGTTTGGATATACATTAAACTGCTAACAAATAAGAGAGCATTTTGGCAAATTGCCAAAGTTTTAAAAGCATGCTAGTGGAGTAAAACCGAAAAAGAGAATAAAACATGCTTATTTTATCTAATGCCACCAACAAGTTCTTCTTAGCACAATATTCAGGACTCGAGAACACGCTGTGTGCCACACACATTTCTACTATACCAATGTACTTGAGCATCTACAAAACAAATAGAATGGGGGAAAAAACTATTGCAAGTACCACTTTTTGGGTTATCATTCGTGTTTTGTCTTCGTTTTTTTATTCTGTGATAAAATTTCTATAATTTTTACATTTCTTAACAGCAAATGAGATAGGTTGTGTTGTGAAGATATTTGAATGTTGGAAATGTAAATTTTCGTTCATTGCCACATCCATAATTGTACTGCGCGTAAATCAGCAAACTCACGATGCATTCGAAGTGAGGTATGCTTTAGGGGGAAATGCTAAAAAATATTAAAAGACGTGTACAAAGCCGGCAGCAGTGTTCACAAATGATTGCCATTTGAAAAAATTTGAATAAATGAAAGAAGAAATAAAATAATAATGAAGAATGAATAAATGAATGAAAAATAAAACAACAATCTAGAAACCAAAAAACGTGCAATAATGAGCATGTTATTTAGTTATGTCATATGCAATTCACAAAAATCGAGCCGTATTCGCAAAAAAAAACGTAACCCTCAAATTTGAAATTTTACAGGAGAAGTTTTTTTGTTATAAATTCAGATTTAATAAAACCCTACTCCTGAAAAATTTCAAAATTGAGGGTTTCGTTTTTTTGGCGAATATGGCTCGATATGGCAATTAAAAATATGTAAATAATAAATGAATCAAAGAACATTTTCTACATCGAAGAAAATGTAATCTGTGCAAAAGAACATTAGTTTGTTCTGATTAACAAATTGTCATAGCAGTAAAAAATACCCATATAAGAGTCCAACGGTAATTGTAGGAGGCCTACATGTCCGGAATCTATCTAGAAAATCATTTTATTTCTGAAAGGAATCCGAAATCAAAATTGCCTTTTGCAAAGCTCACAAAAACGGAAGGCTCATGCCACAGTATTGCAAGGGAACTGGGAAGCATGGAAGAGGGTCAATAGTGGTATTGGGCTGTTTTTCTTTTTATGGTCCGGTATGTTTACGAAATGTATATAGTGGGTCAAAAATCTCCACTTGAGGTATATAGTTTAAGATTAAGCGAAATGAGGCAATGTCTCGAGATATAAGATGGATTTCAGTAGTGTTGGCCGGTTTTTTGGGATACCATTTTGTATTTTGTTATTGCAAAATAGGCGTAATTCTAGTCTGTTGTTTTTACAAAAACAATAATTTATTGGTGGGAAAATTATGGCATTGTCAATGTTTCTTTAGGTTTTTGTTATTCTCCCCAGAAGCTATTTATAGCTTTATTACAAAAAACTGTTCGTACTCTAATCTAGCGATACCATCTCCCAGAGAAGTTCGTCTGTGTTACTTTGGGGTTAACTCGTCCTTTGCCGACAAATGCATACTTTTCCTACATCTATGTGTCCGTTCCTTTTCCCTGTTACAAAAATATTTGCAAACACAAAGAAAAACCAGTAAGCGAAGCAGTATAATCGGACGGGGCCGACCATATGATAACCTACACAACTTCCACAAAATGTTTGTGTGTTTCTATATCTGAGCTTGGGCAACATTTCGCGATATTTGCACGCTCTTGACCGACTAGAGATCAACAAATATTACTAATATTCAGTATAGCCCTTCTAATTAATTGACCTTCACCGTGGATTGTGTTGTGATGTTTGGCTTATAATTGTGGCCTATAGATCGACTCGAAAAAAACCCAAAAAAGTAGGTTTTCGGTCCACTTCATTCCAATATTATTATTCGATCATCACCGAAAATTAAAGGCATCACCATACCAGGAACCTCATGGAACTTTTCAAAGTGATCAGCGCTATATTTCCGCTCTCTAGAGTGGTAATGGGTTACTAAATAATATATGAATACGCAAGTACCTGTAAATATTTAAGTGTAAATCCGACATCAGAGTACATACGACAATATAATTGGTATAAATTTAAAGGACCAACCACTCCTCTTGGACATTCTATCAACTTCTCGATTTATGTCCTTCAGGTGTAAATATATACGCCATAGAATACAAATTTTGTAATTTTTCACTCAAAAGTCAGGTTCCATTTGACCCGATCTTTATCAAAAAAGGCATGCTTATTCTTTGGCCCGATCCCCTTCTCCATGTAAAAATTCGCACTGTTTGGGTCATAATTGCGGCCTCTGAAGCGACTAGTAACCCCGACAAAAATTAAGTATTTGGTCCATTTCATCCCCTAAACATCAACCGATCTTTACCAAAAACAATAGGGGTCTTCATTGGGCAGAACCCATCATACATGTAAAATTTCATGAAGATTGGTCCATAACTGTGGCCTGTATCCTGTTTACAAATTATTATGGACAGACGGACGGACACACGTGTCTAGATCGATTCAGCTAGTCCAGATATGACGATCGGTATACTTAAAGGTGGGTCTAGGACTAATATTTCGCGCAGTTACAAACTCTTGGGGCTGCACAAAGCTATAATACCCTGACAACATAGTTGTGTAGGGTATAAAAACAACAAAAATATTCGAAAATTCTTTGCTAACTAGAAATACAGAATGGACTAGAAAGCCAAAATTATTGAGGTATTTGAAACATTCCCAATTATTGTGAATAGATAAATAACAGACTTTCACAGAACAACTTCTCTCTCAACTAATTGCACCATACAATTTATTGAAACCAAATACAAACCTAGAACCTATTGATGTATACGTGAATGCATGTTAGGCTGTGATTTTAAACTTGATATCCGACACTAATGGAAACGAAAATTCCTAACCGCATTTACCACCAGACAGTAAAGTGATATTTTTATTCAAATGATTTTTGAAAAAAAGAAATGATTTTACATGTGACACCAAATGTGGAAATAATTGAATTCACAATATCATTTTGTTGCTATGTTAATCTCGAAATTTGTTGACGTGGAATGTGGGTTCAAAACATTACAAATAACTTATGTTACGTGAATCAAAGGCAGTTAAACAATTTGGCTTATTTATTGACAACATGAGAATGAAAATATTGGAATTATTAGGATGGAATGTTTTGTATTTAGATCCATTGACATAATGACAATAATATTCGACATTTCTATTATTCATATTTTCAAAACATTTTGAGTATTATGATAATCAGATTTTGTATTTAATCATTTTTATTAATACATATTCAAATTCATTTACAATGGCAAATATTAATTAAATAGTTTTATCATAACCACGTGTCATTTCCGAACAAATGTTTTCAACATATGGTCGGATTTTACAACAACAATTCAATCATTCATACAAGCTTGTACATTGTGCCAGGCACATGTCAAATGCTTTCTTGACCCTCATCTACCAAACTTCCAATACAAATGCAATGTTCTTTGCATACACATGCACACACACAAACGCCCACACATACATCAACTCTGTTTTGCTTTTGCCATTTTGAAAATGATTTATCTTCTACTTTCTCTTCAAATGACAAAGTACCTCTTCATTTTCTACAGCTAAAGTGATATGTTTAAATGGAAAATAATGTATAATAGACTTCTGCACACACACACACATGTGCTGCATTAAAAAGTATATATGATTTGTATGTACACACATATATACGGACGCAAGGACATATACTTATGCATGCTGCATACTGAAGATGATTTATGAAAGATGACAATATGTTTATGTAAAAACCAGTAAGGAAAGTAGTAAAGTCGGACGGGGCCGACTATATGATACCCTTCACCACTATGGGTATATTAAACAGGACTATTAACATGTAATTGGATGAAAAAAAGTAATATTTATCTAAATGTGAATCTACCTAGATCTATCCATAAAGTATGTTAATCGACTTCAAACAAATATAAATAAGTCCGTTGGGCTATGTCTGTACTTCTAGAAAACGCAACTACGTAATTGTATGCTCAATTTTGTGCGTTGTGCACAATTTGATGTCAATCTGACTAACATGAGGAGTCTGATGCCCAATTTACTTGAAATCGGTCGAAAATATATATGGAAGCTCTATCCAAATATTAAGCGATTTCAAACAAACTTGTCACAGGTTAGGTTATACTAATTTCAGAACGTTTTGTTTCTATTGGTTCCTTAGTACGTCAATTACTTAAAATCAATCTATAATAAAAGGGAGCTATATCTAAATCTGGACCGATTTTCACGAAACTTGGCAGACATCATTCTAGGCTCAATTCAGTACGTTATGACAAATTTCGTGCAAATCGAAAGTTATGTAGGGACTTTGGGGCACCATTTACATGAAATCGTACGAAACTATATGTGGGAGCTATATCTAAATCTGGGCCGATTTTCTCGAAACTTGGTAGACATCATTCTAGGCTCATTTCAGTGCGTTATGCCAAATTTCAAATCGAAAGTTATATAGGGACTTTGTTTACATGAAATCAAATTTATGGGAGCGTGCAAATCACTCTAGAATTCAGTTTATGCCAAAATTCGTGCAAATCGAAAGTTATGTAGGGACTTTGGGGCACCATTTACATGAAATCGTACGAAACTATATGTGGGAGCTATATCTAAATCTGGGCCGATTTTCTCGAAACTTGGTAGACATCATTCTAGGCTCAATTCAGTGCGTTATGCCAAATTTCGTGCAAATCGAAAGTTATATAGGGACTTTGAGGCACCATTTACATGAAATCGGACGAAACTATATATGGGAGCTATATCTAAATCTGGACCGATTTTCTCCAAACTTGGCAGACATCACTCTAGGCTTAATTCAGTACGTTATGCCAAATTTCGTGCAAATCAAAAGATATATAGGGACTTTGGGGCACCATTTACATGAAATCGTACGAAACTATATATGGGAGCTATATCTAAATCTGGACCGATTTTCTCGAAACTTGGTAGACATCATTCCAGGCTCAATTCAGTACGTTATGCCAAATTTCGTGCAAATCGAAAGTTATATAGGGACTTTGAGGCACCATTTACATGAAATCGGACGAAACTATATATGGGAGCTATATCTAAATTTGGACCGATTTTCTCCAAACTTGGCAGACATCACTCTAGGCTTAATTCAGTACGTTATGCCAAATTTCGTGCAAATCGAAAGTTATATAGAGACTTTGAGGCACCATTTACATGAAATCGGACGAAACTATATATGGGAGCTATATCTAAATCTGGACCGATTTTCTCCAAACTTGGCAGACATCACTCTAGGCTTGATTCAGTACGTTATGCCAAATTTCGTGCAAATCAAAAGATATATACGGACTTTGGGGCACCATTTACATGAAATCGTACGAAACTATATATGGGAGCTAAATCTAAATCTGGACCGATTTTCTCCAAACTTGTTAGACATCATTCTAAGCTCAATTCAGTACGTTATGCCAAATTTCGCGCAAATCGAAAGATATATAGGGACTTTGGGGCACCTTTTACATGAAATCGGACGAAACTATATATGGGAGCTATATCTAAATCTGGACCGATTTTCTCCAAACTTGGCAGACATCACTCTAGGCTTAATTCAGTACGTTATACCAAATTTCGTGCAAATCAAAAGATATATAGGAACTTTGGGGCACCATATACATGAAATCGGACGAAACTATATATGGGAGCTATATCTAAATCTGGACCGATTTTCACGAAACTTGGCAGACATCATTCTAGACCTAAATGATTAAGCTGTACCAAATTTCGTGCAAATCGAAAGATATATAGGGGCCGTTTACATTAAATCGGTTAAATATATATATGGGAGCTATATCTAAATCTGAACCGATTTTTCCCAATTTCAATAGGGTTCGTCCTTGGGCCGAATAAGTGACCTATGCCAAATTTCATTCAATTCGGATCATAAATGCGACCTGTACTTTGTTTACAATTTAACATGGACAGACAGACAGACAGACAGACGGACAGACGGACGGACGGACGGACATGCATAAATCGACTTAGAAAGTGATTCTATGCATATTCTCAAAAGGAACCATGTGTCTATCTCGTTTCCTTTTGCCTGTTACAAACATATGCACAAAGACATAATACCCTGTACCACAGTGTGGTGAAGGGTATAAAAAGGATAATACATCATTTGACATCACACTTAAGGAGAATGTTTGGTCAATATTGAAGAAACTCTCTAAAATATATATTACAAACAGGGAATGCATTTATTTTTTTAAGATCTGCAAAAACATTTCATGTGGCCTAACAGACTTCATTATTGGGTTTAATTTGGAATTCATATTAAATTTGGGAACAAGTTTCTTCAACAGCTATAGCCGTTAAGAATTATTATTTACTTTTAAATATAAAAAATCTACAGTCCATTTTTATCACAAAATGCAATTCAATTCCCGCTCACCCCAGACAGTTTTGTAATAGTAATTTGCTTATTTATTTTCCTGCTGCTCAAGAAAATTTAAATTGGATCCATGGGTTGTGGCTGCCTTTTAGTGGAAATACTTCTACCGTGGTTATGCACAAAGAAGGATCCTGTTTTAAAACTTTAAGTCAAGTCGTTTGTCCCCTTTGAGTGTCGGTGTGATTTTGTGGTGGCCGATTTCATGCTCATCTTTTGTGCAGCTGGATTGTTGGTTAGTGCTCGGGACTAGTGTTGCGCTGAGCAACGCCTTCAAATGGACTTCCTTGAAACTGTGGCTATTGCCGTGGTTGTAAATCGCTTTAACAAAAACTACATGCTAGTTACAAATTTGTTTTCGTTTTTCAGCAGAATCCCACTCGACGCCTTTTACAGTTAGTTTTTCTTTTCAACAGAATTTTTATGCTGACAATTTTAAGAAATAGAAACAGAATTGTGGCAATAAGGATAACATTAATGTAGCAGATACAGTGTTAAAAAATGAACGCCATGTATATTTGCCTTTTGTACACCATGTTCTTTAATAAACAACAACAACAGAATGGAGTCTACTTCCAAGTATATAAACAGCAATGACTGTAACTACGATTATTCCAGTTTTTATAGTTTTTTTTTTATTTTTTACCAAAGTGTTTAACATTCCCCAGCAGCTTGTATTTTTTTAGCTTTGCCTTTAAATTGGCTTTAGGAATATTCTTGTATCGTCTGGCAATATGTTGCCTCTTAAAACATTCATCTCTCATCTCAACTATGGCATTGTTTCGAAAGTGGCAGAGGAAAGTTTTTGTTTCTGGTATTTTTGTGGACATTTTTCCGCCACACCTGTGCTTCAAAACTAGAAAATAAAAAAATGCAGAACAAAAAATCCAAAATGGCAAAAATGTCAAAAAAGAAACTTTTTGTGAAGTGTTTTTTAAAAAAATGTCATTAAGTTGTGTGTGTGGACTTGTATGTAAAAGTACGTGGTTAGGATTCTTATGGACAAACATATAGAAGTGTACAAGGATGATATATATATATATATATCTATATATATGCTTACTGAATTATGGATGATGGGATGAACTTACACAGTGAGAAAAATGCGATATCTTTATATGAGGGTTATTGACCAATATTTTAAGTTATCTGCTAATATTTTATTGTACGTAAGATAACACAATGGTGTAATGTATCACAATTCGGGTTTTTCATTAACTCTTTGCTGAGTGTATACATCTCTTGCTGACGAATCAACGAACTTTCTATTGCATTCCAAGGACACTGAATGAAGCTCTCAAACATGTATAGCTATTTGTTTATGAATTACCTCTGATATGGTGTCTTTTCGGCAGGCATGTATGTGTTTGTAAATCAGTGTATGTAGAAAATTTATATAACTGTAATACAATTTAAATCACAATTTTCATTAAAAAATCATTAGACAATTTTTTAACAATTTGACTTTAGGTTCTACTGGCAAAACATTTATATGTTTCATTGACGTAAATATGTGAAGCATATACACCAACAAAAATCTGAAATGGTCACTGGCTAATTTTGAATATTTATTATCTCATGTTATTAATAGGGACACATCCATGAACAGTATTTTGTCAAATTATATTTCTGAGAGTATTCTTAGTAATACCAAGTTTTGTTGTCATTCCATAAATTTGTTCCCTAAAAGCCTGGAACACTTCAGAATGTAGCAAGGATGTCACGAAAAAAAATATTTATCTAAATGTGGTTTTATTTGCAGTGCTCCTTTTGTCTTCTAAACTGTTTAAAGTTTGCAGGACAGCAGAAACATTTTAGCAACGTCCTAAACCGTAATATGAGTTGGCTCCATTGAATTACAATTTAGGAAAAAGTTAATAATCTAAATTATGACATTGGGCAATAGTTTTTACCAAAAATCTGTGGACAAATAAATGGACAAATGTGTATGTCGTGCATGTTTATCCACAGGCAATATATAACGTAAGTGTGTTTTGAATTACACACAAAAACGAATAGTAGCAGTGGTATTTGATTTAACCCTTTTTTGCTTTGTGTGAAATTGATGTTCATATATATTAATATATTATATATATATATATATTATTAAAATGTCGTAATATCGATTTCATAGACATAACCGGCATATAAAAGTTCAAGCGCGATGTTAAGTATTTTGACAGTAATAGGGTTTGCTTTCCAATTTGATTTCAAAGATCAAGCCAACATGTCATAGCTGAGTGTCTATATTGTAGCATTTCATGTTCTTAGTGTATTAAAAATTGGCTGGCAGCAATTTTCGATTACATAGCTCTTTAAAAATTGCTACAGAATTATAGATATTTAAAATTCCGAACTTAACTACCTGTTTATTTATTTTCTACAATAATGTGACACAGTGTTTTGACGTTTTCCTTTAGTCACGATCCAAAATCCTAGATGTTTTGGATTTTGGATCGTGACTAGAGGAAGTCAATTATCGGATAAATATGACATTATAGTCCCTTAGTCCTTCCGATTGACATAAAGTTTTGAAAATATTTTCGATTGGCACGTAAATGCATTGATTGAAGTTGGTTGGATTACATATTTAATTTCGTCCGATTTCATGTCAATGATCCCCAAGGACATCTGACCGAACAACAGGATATTGTACACATAAAACCACAATAATTTAAGGTTAACAGTTAGTATGTTTGGGTTCGGAATTTGAAAATTATGATTTTTCAAAATTGGTACCTTACGCCCAAATAGACAATGTGAATTTAATTTTTAATATTTAATAAAAATTGTTGTTCATTTGATGGTTATGCGCCACAGACGCCATATAAGATGTGTCCAACAATACAGTTTCTTAAAAAAGAAAAAAAAATTGCCTTCATGCTCATGACCCGTTAACAAAATTTTAAACAATTTAATTAAACTGAAGACAACAACAATAGCGCACTCTTAAACTTCATTATAATTGCATAAATACAGCGTGTAAGCGATAGTTACGAAGTTAGCAAACGATAACCAGTACCCATACCGTGTACGATGGGAATATACACGTGTTCACCGCACACTTCTTGTCTGATTGTCTATTAGACAGATGAACATATCACGTGCAATATGATTATTTATGTGAGCAGCTTCAAATATAATCCGCAACAGTACACGGAACCGCTTTAAGTTTATTCTCATACTCTGTACCCCTACATCATACGTGGTGATTGGACGCAAGATGGAACAAATGGAGGGGGCAATAAGAAGCCGGCGGAGAATCAAGTGAGGTAAATGGCCGCGCACATTATATAACAAACTACAACTCTACGTGACTGTGCGGAAGGCGATTAAGATAGAAACGAGTGTGAGTGTTTTGCGAAATGATATGAAGATAAAGGTATTACGTTATGTATGCATCAAGCTGTTTTTGTTGCTCTGAGATAATTGAAAAAGAAGAAAAAAAGGAGTTGTTAACTTTTCGATGCTAGATGGTAGGGCTATGTTTTCAAGCAAGTAGCTGTATTTTTTTCGAAAATTTCAAACAATTATATTTCGTGTTTATTTATTCGCACATCACGAGATTTTTCAATACAATAAATCATTTTTATACATTTTTATAAGACACTGTGCGTAGTTAGTGTTACACTCCGTGTAATATTTGTAAAACCTTTATCATCACTCCCATTGTTCCTTGTTCTCGTTCAATATTTGTGTGTACGAATAAATCCAAGTCACGTAATATCCTATATCATAAGAAGGCTATTTGTCGAGCGACTGGCTAGTTGACCGGCTACAATGGGCTAACGTTGATTCAATTACTGAACCATAAATCAGTTTCTGGTAAATTAACGGCCATACTGAAGACAAACTACAGACCCTATCTATCTCTGTCCATACAACACTTGGCGTTGTTTAAAGAACCATGACATCCAATTTAGTAGTTTTGTAAAAGGATGTCATATGTGTTGCCAGGTAACAGTAGCACAAAGCTGATGTAACAGAATCACAAAAATAATTTGTATTCAATACGTTTCAATTAGTTTATTATACTTGCCAGATGAAAATTTATATTAGATAAATGAGAATATATAATTGTAACGCCTACATTTTTTATTTCGATCTGACATTTCCTGTAGTGAAATTCTGTAACTTCTTTGCTTTTACTGATAAATGTTGGTAATCTTAACACACATATTTTTCGTGTTAGAATACTATGTCATGTTGAAGATCTACGTTATTGGTAAAAATTTTCGACACATCCGTTTGCTTCACATACGGTCTTTACCTCAATCCCTGGCAATTGTCCTATGCGATGGCTACTTTATAGGATAATATGAACATATATTGCTTATACGCCACCACATCCAATAAATATAAAATAAAATATTCGTAATCAAAGAATTAGTTGAATTATCACCATTTCAGAATTTTGCACAACCTTACTATTAATTCATATATATATACTTAAAATAAAAACTCATTTTTATTTTTCTTATTTTACATAAAAAACATTTTCCTCTGGAAGTGAAGTAAAAGCATATTTGTGTTCTGACGACTGGTGAAAATGAAGCGGATTATATTTCACTATGACATATTCTAAATCTAATTTTTACTTCAACGCCTTTAAAAAATGCCAGCTGTAATCTCAGGTTTTCAGATAAAGAGAAACTTATCAAAAGTTACACAAAACCTACCAATAAGTGGATAAATTTTTTTCTTCTAAGAAAGTTTTTGCCTTGCCTTGGATGTAAAGCACTGGAGGTGCCCCATATAAGGGCACCCCAGTTTTCGGTATTTTGAGGTTCTTGAGCGCGATTTTCAACCGAATTCGGTGAAATTTGGTACATTGGGTTCTTACTGGGTACAAAATACCTCTACTAAAAATTATAAATATCGGCCCACTTTTTCATTTCAAATACCTGTCAGTATACCTGTGGTGAAGGGTATCCAAATTTCGGCCCGGCCGAACTTAACGCTTTTTCACTTGTTTAGTATTAAAAACTTCGTATTGATAAAATTCCGAAAATTAAATATAAACACATACATACAAGTATGTAAATATGTTTGTTACATATTTGTTAACATATGACATTTTTGCCACTTTAATGTGATTTCCCTTGCAACCCTTGCAGACAATGTAACGCAAGCAATTTAAATGGATTATTATCCATTCGATTACATATTCTCTTTAATTTACATACATACAAATGTATACTTGTTTATACATGCATGACTGGTTGGCTGGCTGGCTGGAGGACGGAACGAATGTTGCTATTTGGATACATTCGCAAATAAAACGAACGCATTGCAGTTCTCGTTACAAATACAATAATGATAAGAAAATCTGCTAATGGGAAACGTGTCATCCGGCATGCTTGTCGAAATTTAATTACATTAAGGATGATGTTTTGTTGACAATGCGCTTCATTAAACGATGTTTATATTACAACAACTTGTTGCAATGACGTGTGAATTGGTCCGTCAAAATTAGTGTACATTGAAAGAAAATTGAGGTGAGATAATCAATAGGAAAAGGCAGAGCAATTTAGAGAGTACTAATGGTAAATAAAATTTAGTTTATATAATTTTTATCAGGATATTCACACTGGCAATGTGTGAATGTATGTGTCTGGCTCGACAATAATAGTAAAAAAGTAGTACATAACGTTAGGTTAGTTTTATGTGCATATCATAGGAGGCTAGTATTGATAGGTTATTAAAAACTCAATATTGCCCCCAAATCTTTTATCGAATTCGGGTTCCTGATATTCTAATGACATTATATTGTCTTGTTACTAAAAATCGTATTTTTTAGTGTGTAGAGCAAATCTTCTTAACGTTGCAAATGATAAATGAGCTCATCTGCATTTGTATATGCATATTCTATTGAAAACAGAACAAAACTGTATACAGTGGAGCAAAACTTATGATAAGAAGTGAAAAATATTTTTGTTTCGCCAAATTCGAGAATTATGTTGCATTCAAGATACATAGTTTGTATATGCACAGAACATTTGTACCAAGTATTTTATCCACCAAGAACACAACGTGAATACCAAATCTTTTGAAAGTAATAGCAATGCATGTGTCAAATGTCAAACCTCAATTTTATGGGTCGATTATGGAGAGCAACCAAACTCCATTTGCGATTTCAACGCCACTGAAATAAAACTTAACATTATGAATATCAACTTTTCTCAGATGCCGTCGATAATACCCTTTTGACACTTCTTCAACTAGAAATATTTTAAAAAGAGATTATTTTTGATGATGAAAATGATGTGCAAGGCGTGTCATCTATTAGAAGGCATTTAAGAGATAAATCCTATCCATTAAAAATACCACCCATACTGTGAGTAGATGTTTATGTCTAGAGAAATTTTCAATCGACGGCTCATTTTAGCTACAAGACGTATTTTTGGCTACCAGAAGATGCCATTGTGTACTTAGTTGAAGCATTAAAACTTGGTTTCCGTAAAGCCCGGCGGTCAACAGCAATTCCTTCTTTCTTAAAAGTGTGTGCAGCTCTAAGGGTTTTTGCGGAGGGAAGTTTTCAAAAGTCCCATGGCAATGAATTCAACCTTGGCATGCTTCAACCCACAACATCGGTGGTTTTGACCAAAGTTGTCCGGCTAATAGAGGAAAACTTTGTAAAATTTGGATTGTTTCCAAATTAACGGTGGAGGAACAAGGGAAGAATACACATTTTTTTATTCGAAAACAAAGTTCTCGGGTGTTGTCGGATGTAAAGATGGCACTCACGCACATATCAAGGTCCCAAAAGAAGATGTTCGGCACTCTCTGCCATTCATTTGAAGTGCGTGTTGGTGGACCATAGCAGTTAAGGTCCTCTGAAATAGCCTTCCACACATCATCGGTAGTGGTTTTGGTTTGACCAAAAGTCCGCACGATCCGTGTTACATTTATGTGAGCTTCCATCCGGGCAATTAAGACCTCAAATTGTTCTTTTCTAGTAATTTTAACCATTACGCCTACAAATTTCAGTTACTATTGTTAAACACGACTAAACAGCAACCAGAAATAAATGGTTGCCGAAAATTTCTATCTGAAGCAACTGAAGTTGACAACAGTTGTCATCCATAATTCAAATTTGGCAACTGGCAACGCCACTAAACTATGGTTGCCAAAAATTTCATGTGTATCAGGTGTATTCAGGTGTATTTCAGGTGTATATAATCAGTAGACTTAATATTTCATCTTTAAAAACACTGTGCCACTTAAATAAACAATAAGCGCACACGCACATTTTCTAGAATCGATTCGATATTTATTTAAGCAAATTGAAATTTTGTGGAGTTTTAACGAATCTCATTAAATATTGTAGTTTAAAGTATTCTATAAGTAATAAAAATGTTCTCAAAGAATTGTATAAGTAATACAAATGTTCTCAGACTGAAAACATCTTTTATAATCTTTTGAAATATTAACTAAAAACTTTTAAGATTTTGAGAAAATATAATAAAAACAATTTCTAATTGAAATATAATATAATCAACTGATTTAGCATTTATTAATACCATAGAGATGGAATTTGATAGATATGGAATATGAATTTGAATTTAAATATACTAAGTACAAATTTTTGAAAATTCATAGAAAGAGAGTGCAGAGGAACATACAATAATGTCTTCTTAATAACAAAGAAACTATCTCTCTATATAATATTTTGACAAACTATTAAAATTTTGAAATTCATTTCTAGGTAACCATATTAGGGATGGCTGGATCAATAAACGCCTAATTCTATTTAAACCGTAGGTATATGTGTGCGTTAATGTTTGTTTTGCAGCAATTTTATTGCAATTTAGAAACATTTATGGTTTTGTTTTTTTTTCCTTTTTTCTATGTATTTTACTTTTTTTATGTACAATTGAAACATATGTAGCGTAAATATGCCGCCATGTTTCGATAATAAATCAAATATTATTGTAACGACCCGAATACGTACACATGCACTGTCATGTAGCCACTTTAGAATTTGCCACACTTTACAAGTGGCATGGCATGAGAACAGATGGCGTTCATGACTGTCAATTTTTATTACATTTGTTTTAAATATTTGTTAAGACTTGTGTTTTTTATGTATTGACATTATTGCCACATTGGGGATAAGGCATACTTGGTGAGTAGGTGGAGAATAATGGTAAATACCAATATTTGAATATTGGTTACAATTTCAGTAAGGCATGAAATTCTACACCCCGATATTTTGAAAAATGTAGGATGAAGTAATAAATAAGAAATTAGTAGAGGATAAACCGCGGACCATGCCACACGACGTAAAGTTGTCTTCAGTCAAAGTTTTCACTAAATTTCGAATGATGTATAATTTTGTAATGCAACGAAAAATTTGTTCAACGGATTTGAGCTAGGGCATTAAAAGAAAAAAAACAACGATATATGTATGTTATACAGTCATTTGTCAGCTTAGTACTTGTTGTACAATTTTACTGCAAATTTCAATCTCAGCCCTAACATGAACTGTGTTAACAAAATTTAGGTTTCGACACGTTTTCACTCAATACCATTTGAATTAAATGCAGCACGAATTATTACAATTTTTAAACTTAAATTGTAAAAAAAGCCTCATTATTTCAATCTTAAACACCAACAGTGTTACCCAAAGTTATGTTTGAAGTTCTAGGTTTATTTTTGAAGTATCTACCTATCGTGCGAAATGTTGTACCATTTCGGATATTTGGTACATTTACAGTACAGTCAACTGTTTGAATTTGGACTTTTAATAATGATCCTCATTTCGAATTATAACATGTTAAATTCATTTATCAAATTTAAAATTTTAATGCTTACAACAATAATTCCAAGAACGGGAAGTCGATGGAAACAACTTGTCTTAAATTCATGTCCTATGTACAAAAACGTAAAACGCCTTAGGTGTTGTCATCAGTATTTTAGACAAAGAAAGAAGGTTTTAGCCGCAGCTGTGTATGTTGTCCTGTCGTGTCGTAGAAAGGAAAGTTGGTTTTGTCGTCAACACAATGTTGTACTTTTTATGTATTTTTGACTTTTTTATTTTAGCGTTTCCCTCCACCACCCGACCAACGTTGTTGGTGGTATTTTTGTTTTCTACTGTTATGTTTTTTCTTATAATTTATAGTTTTTTTTTTGATTTGTCCCTTGTTGCGTCTTCACAGGATATTTTGTCATTGTGTATTTTAACCTCATCTATGGAATGTCTAACCCACCCACACACACATGAGTTGGTGGCTGTGGAGGAAATGTGATGCTGAATTGAGTAACATAACTTCCTACCGAGTCAGAGAAAAAAACATAACAATTTTCAAAGAATTTCCTAGAACGAGTTATAAGACGCGTTAATTCGATGTCATTGTTGATGATTTATCATTGTTGAGAAGTATTTATTCCGCAGCTTCGTAAACTTTTAGAACATTTCACTTTAAGGATAAACCATGTTCATCTGTTTGATGGAAGCTTATAGTATTTCATGCGTCTCATTTTTGGAATGTGTGTTATGGGTCTTAAGTGAAAGTACGTATTACACGTTAACATGATTCTTAAACTTTAAATGACGTTCTTGAAATTTAAAAGCAGAATTGGGAAGAAGAATCCAAATTTACCATTTCTTTTCGAAATGTTGAACATTCTGGTCTTAATTAGGAATCTATGGAGTAAATTTTAAGTATTTTATCGGCTACTAGCAAAATGATTTAGTAAGGATATTCTAGGCGACCTTATTCATCCATGTATTACGATATTCTTTACCAACACATTACATTTTTATTATATTCAATTTATTAATATATTGACATGAATATATTATCCCAGATGTTATGTGATATATGTGCAAATGTTTCGATACATTTTACTATTAAAATTAAATAAACATTTCGAAAATATAATGACTTTAATATCATATTATTTTTAATACATTTATCAATAAAAAGGACAACAACAAATGATTGCATTGTTTACTCTCGCTGTTGGTGGGTATTAATTGTGGTTGTGGTAGAATTGTTTGGATGCATTGATGGTGGACTGCTATCAACTGGGGTAGAAAATGAATTTTCATTTCAATTCAATTGTTTGCACTGCAGAAACAGCAACAATGAAATAAAAAATATTTCAGCATATTACAATGACAATAACCAAAAGACCAGCGTTATTTTTATACATATAATTGAAAATATTACACATACACATTTTAAATTCAATTATGAGATCTTTATTCAATAATGTACAATAATTATATTCGATAAAAAATCGTATTGAAAGTGTGTGGTAGGTTTACTAAGAATATGAAGGCGACAAGAGTAAAAAACAATGTGTATTGTATGTGGAATATTGAGAAGAAGATCAATTTGAAGATCAGTAAATGTGTGGGCACATACTCATGTATATCAACAAATACCCAAATCTCTATATTTGCTCGGATTATTACCCGCAGATCACAGTGTTTCACTAAAACCCATAAACAAGTAAACAGTTTTAGTTCGTCCCTGAATAGAATTTTTTTATACAAAATTACAGCCATATCTGTGGGAAAATGCGACTAAAACTTTTAAAATACCGAAAATGGAATGGAATAGGTTTTAATATTAAAAATTTAACCGAGATACATACATATTTAAAAATAAGGTTGAAAAACCTACACAAACAACGCAGCTACCAAATAAAAATAAATAACACCCAGAAACTTGATATTTTCGGATGATAGATTTTAAACTCAGTCAATTTAGCTGAAACGTTAGTTGTATTACTTGGAACCTACCTAAAAAGTGCACCAATTTTAATCATTTTAGTAGGATAATGTTCTACCCTTTGAAAACACAAAATGCTAAATTACAGCTGATTGGGATGAAAACGTGACCAAAAGGTTCACAATACTGAATATTTGGAAGCACCGCTATATGGAGGCTACTCTAAACGGTGGAGACATTTTCCATACATAAAGATCATAGAGGTAGTAGCAAGGTTTCGTCCGATTCCATGGGATGTGTACTGCATTGTTTTTGTCTAAGGATGATTTACACATTTCCCTATAGATTTGTCTGGCTACCTATTACAATAATTGGTATGAAAATTAGCGTTCGATTATCCCATTTTACACGGTTAAAAACATATGTCCTGAATTGTGTAAATCACTCTTTTGACACATTTTTATTTTAGCATTACTTTACGCTTTGGTTCCATTTCAGTTGATTCCCATTAAATGGTGTTAAAACAATAGCATCTTTAATATTTCGCCTTTGTGTGTGTGTGTGTGTTTTTTTATTCTGAGAGTCTTTAACAGGCATACCGTAGCCATGGACCAGGCAGGCAGGCTAGCCGTAGCAACGACCAAAGTTATTTTGGCACAAAAACCCATTAAGGATTTATGCTTGGACACCGTTTTAAGCAATGAAAATATTGTTATTGTTTGCAATATGAATCTCTTCTCGAAAGCCGGCCACAATGCCGTTAAAATATATACGGGGGAAATTGTGGTTTTTATTTATTTGGCCAATGCACATTAAGTACATACTTCGGTGCTGTTTTATTCGCTTGATGGTGGTGGGGAAAATCTTATGGTATTTACAAAACATAATAATCGTCATTTTTCCCCTCATACAAGAGGACAAGTGTGTGTTTCCTTGTTTGTCTTTCATCTTACCATTCACCCTTATAATTTGTTGCGTTATTTCTTCTTGTTTACTAAATGTGCCATGTTTATCGTTTTTTTTTTTCGTTGAGGATATTGTTGTTCATAATCTAAGTAATACCAGACTCCAAAAACAAATCATTTTTGCAATTTACTCCGTAATTGTCCAAACAATTAATATTGTCGGCCAAATAAACGAAGATCCTTTAAAACAAAACAACACAGCGAAAATTACTTTATGACTGGTATATAAGATAAATCTGTAAATTTATTTTTGATGACAGAACGTTGGAATTCTTTGTTATAGGAAGCACAGTGGGTTGTTCTATAAAATTGCTCTACGTCTTCTAAAGGCATTAAATAAGAATGCAAAGTTTTTTGTGAAGATCTCAAATTCATCCCACAGAGGAGAACTGAAGATCTTATTATAGATAATAGGCCAATTTGTTCTTACAATTTAGACTTCAACGTTTTCTTATAGACGAAAGTTCATCGTTTTCTTTTAGAAGATTTCACAATATCTTCCTATGAAGGAAAGCTCCATTTATTCTCATAAGAGGCACTTAATTGTCTTTTTGTAGAAAATCACAACATCCATTCTAATTAGTTGACCGGAATTCATTCCTCCGTGTAAAATTTGTGTTCGCTTTGCAATTGTGACCTCTAAAGGGATTTGCGACTAGATCTAGGTTAGCTAATTCCGAAATCGAAATTCCTTCTTACATAGTTGTGTAGGATATAAATAATACATACCGCTAACAAACAAGAGTAATACAATTTTTAATTATTCACATATAATAAGAAATATTTCAAAGTGAAAATATGATTAAATGTTTTACTAACCACTCATCAATATGTTTCTGGTGCTTGTATTTATTTACTAATTTACTCAAACAAATATTGAGCCCCTTTAACAGCGCCCACAGCAAACACACACAGATCTAAAACGTTCGTTTTAATGAACATAAGTGGTGTTGTATTGTTTATATACACATTAATAACACACACTATTAATACATACAAAATTAGATATATACACATGTACACACATTCCATATTCTCCACAGGTGATTTATACTGTGTATGCTATTGTTCATACATACACGCCATGCATGCTTACATACGTATGTATGTATTTGTGTACACATAACTTGAAATCTTTTCCAATACAAATATAATAACCCATAGATCTGAACTCGATTGGAAGTGCACTTTGTGTCTTTGTTTGCGAATCGGATTATGTAAATGACATTTATTATGTTTAAGTTGATGTCATTGTTGACTTATCAAAGCGTCATTGTCTACATAACGTCGTCTGCATTTGTCTGTTGTTATCCGTCCTCGTTGTTGTCGTCCTCGTCGTCGTTTGCTGGTTAAAACTTCAGTAGAAAATGTGATAAAGTGCCATGTTTTCAGAATATGACAATATATGGATTTCTACGTCGGTAATGGAATATTATTACTAGACACCCACACTCGCCTACGCACATATATACGTATAAGCGTGGGCATGTAAGTATGTATAGTACTTTAAATAAACCCATGAAGCATTATTAATTTAATACTGCAGCAACAACAAACAATCATTTTATAAAATAATGTCATCACTAATGGACTAATGGACGACATATTGACATTAAAACTGTAAGAAGTCAATATGATTAGTTTACTATTCAGGCGGGGTGAAAGGAGATGGTTGGGATTATAATTTTAGTGTAGCTAGTGGATAACGTTGAATTGTACAGGTGTATATCGATGATTCATAAGAAGTATATTCGGAGTTGGGGTAAAATCAATTAAGGAAAACACTACAATGTGCCTCTCAATTTTAAGTATTTTCAAATCGTCAATCAAACGTAAAGTACCGTTTCTTATCTTAACCTTTCCAGGCCCAAAGACATCAATAATTTGTCTGATGTATTTGTAGGAAAATGTAAGCAGGAATCATATGTTGAGTTCGTACCCAATTTATAATACCTCCCACCATAAGGTGTAGTGTATATTAAATTTGTCATTCCGTTTACAAAACCTTGAAATATCCACCGTAGGCCTCATAAAACATTATATTCTTGGTCAGAATAAAATTCTACCTCGATTTATGTGTGTCCGTCTGGCTGTCTATTGAAATCACGATAGAGATCGCAATATTTAAAACTGAGCTCCACAGAAATTGCTAGTACTCCAAGGACGTTTGACATTGCAAATGATCTATATCGGTTAACGTTTTATTGTATCCCTATTTAACGGAACCCCTTATATTCGGTATTTTTGGGATTTTGGACACGTTTTCCAAAAGAACTGTTTGTTAGTAGTATTTAGGGCACTCATTGTATATCACATGTCCGTATCACGATATAACGGAACTCTCCAATATTCGGTATATTGGCTTTTCCAACAAATTGGAATGGACCAAAAATTATAAAAATTTACGTAAGGGTAGACTAAATACAACGGTACCCTCACATCTGTTTGTACTTTACTACACAAAATAATCAATATTGATCCCTGTTTTTGTATAGCTCCATTAAACTCTGGCCCCCTTTTAGTTAATTATCCGTTTCTCCCGTCTTTTTCTGTAAAGGAGCCTCCATAATTTTACATATTTTTAATGTCATCCACATGGTGGAGGGTATAAAAGGTTCGGCGGTGGTCTAAAGATGACAGATACATACACATATTTATTGCCCTTCAATGACTCTTACTGTAACATATTAAAAATTATATGCATGAAAAAACGCTACCACTTATATGATATCGGACTTAAAATATATAGCAGCCGTATGAAGATCTAGGTATTTTTTAACAATACTTAACATATACACTGCAGGTTCGATGTGCAACATTCTTATCATTTGGATAAACGGTGGGTCTTTGGTGGATTATTACCATATGCAAACTGTATTTTAAATAGAACCGTCATTAGATCAAATAATTTCATAATTTTTATACCCACTACAACCACCATAATACAAGATATGTGTTAAATTTGTCATTCCGATTACAACAAGCCGAAATTGTCGGCATTTTGAGGCTTTTACGTTTTCTATTAAAAATATCACATTGGTCTACTTTTTAGAATAGCTTGAAGTATTAGTATTTTAAGCAGTTTTGCCAAAACAACTAGGCTGCAATTTAATATTTTGGATTCTCATTGAGTAGTAGTGAACATATTTAAAGCTTCGAGTTATCGTTATATTGAAAAAGGCGACATTGTTTATTGGACTTAGGAATTCCAATTCCCTTCTCATTTATGGTATGCCCCATTCATTTCATTATGGCTTTAAAACATTATGCCGCAAAATCTTCATTAGCAACCTTAACCCACTAGCCATGTCGTCAATCCTAATATGTTTACCACTTACCCCATACGATATCATGCCCTGTCTTTAGCATTTTAAGCATTGTTTGTGTGTGTTGGCTTCATCATTAAATTATTAACATGTTGCTGGTCTATTTACCTCTTTGGGTTATTAGAACTTTAGTCATTATGCCGTATTACCTCGTTTCAGTAAAACTTCATTGATGCGCGGCAGAGGTTGACCCCAACTCTGTCGCTCTCTCTCGCTCAGCCATTGTTGTCGTTGCATCGAACCCATTTGATGTTGGCTTAACGCCAGGTGCCGGTAGAAATACAAAAAGTTAACGATTCGTCGCACGCCAAAGAACCATGACAGCAAGTGTCAACAGGCGCTAACTCGTGATGGGGGAAGACATGAAACGATGATACTTCCAATGTAGTAAAGAACGAATTTACCAATATATGTAGGCATGTTGAAGTAGTAGATACACATATATGTGTGTTTACACGGGGATATATTTTGTGTATTTAAATGAAGTATGTTTTTAAAGGGTTGCCACTAGCTTAACTCAGTTGAGTAAATGGGAATTTTTAGAATTTTTTAATATGGGGGAAAATGAAAAGATTTCAAAGGTCTTTACACCATTTTGAAACAAAATTATTTTTTTTTATTTATTTCTCTTTCAATCATGTAGGCCATATTTTGATATGGCCCCTATATTTTCATACCCTTTTTCCATATAAGGTCTATTGCAATTAAGCATTTTGAATGTATTTCGAAGGACCTACTAATTGCATTTTGAGTGTTTGTTGCATATAAGTTGCATATGTCAAAATAAAAGGGCATATTGGGGTATCAGAGGTAAACCAAGATTAGGTTTTAATATTAAGACCAGGCCACGTTTTTGGGTTTCGAAAATTCGATCCATTCGATTTTTCTTTCGAAAGGTTTAAACCACATTTTCTTTAATAGAAATGGCTGTAGCTTCCCTTTTCGTATTTTCTAGGCATGAAAAAACTCTTGGCAGAAATTTGTTGATTCTTTAGCATAGCATTCATATAAAGTTCGGTGTATTCTTGTCGCTTTTGCTAATCGACCTTGGTGAATGTTGGGATTCTCAGAGAATTTGGCCCAGTTACAATTTACGCAAAATTTATATATTGGACCCATTTTAAAATTATGAGCTTCTAATTTGACAGTTCAAATTATCAGAGTGCAAAACATATATTTGCAGCAAATGTTTAATACTGGCGCCTGAAATATATGAAGCAATGATAAATTTTTCATAATTTTAATACAATTGTACCTTTCGAATTTAATTGGTGTTATGTTCACGGCGATCTGGGAAGTTTATTTTTCACTTTTAATAATTTCATACTTTTCAAACACCACATCGTTGTAAATAATTGTTGCTTACATGACAACTCTGTTATGTGTGCAGTCAGATTGCATATTCAAACAGCTGGTCCACACAACGAAAAAGAGAACATAAAAATATTGACACAAGGTGAAATGTTTGCGTGACACAAACAGTTAATGCGTTGCTAAAATGAACACGACAATGAAAACATTAGCAGTTGCAACACCGCTACCACCATCACGAATACCAACCAGCACAGGCAACAACTAACTGCTTCACTTGTTTTATGGGAAAAAATGTTGAGCAAATACTTACCGCACACCTCAGCTGCGTGTTCTACATCACCTGTTAAGTCATTAAAATTAATGAATAAATAACATTCCGTTTTTTTGTATTTTTATCTTTAATATGTTATTTTATTTCTCTTTTTTTGTATTCTTTAAATTTGTTTTCGTTTTTAATTTTAGTTCTTTTTATTATAAATAATCGCCTGTTATACATGTCTTACGTTAATGTGTACAATTTGTATGTAAGTTTTTAATTGTTTGCTTTTCAATTGTTGCTGTTCTTCTTGTTATTTTTTTTTTCGAATATATTTTGAGGTTATTTTAATAGTACACAGGATATTTGTTGTTATTTTTGTTGTTTTTGTTCGTTTTTTTAATTCTCTTTTTGTTGGAAATAATGGTTTATTGTGCCAGTAACTCGAATGTTGTTAGCCGTGTTATATCAGAGATAAAATATAGAAAATCAAATTTAATATAATTTGAAAGTTTAAATATTAATTTTTGTTTATTTTTTATTTAATAAAAACGAAATTAAATGCAGAGCAATAATAAATAGGCTATACAAATAGTACATATTGAATTACATTGTTTTCATTAATAAGCGTAATTTTGTCAAGTGTGGTGGCTTTCAAAAAACCGGGAAAATTAAATTTTATGTTTAACAAAATAAATATAGATGCCAGACTAGGTTTTAAATAGATATTAATGGATACAGAATATTATTATATTTTATTTTGATTTTTATTTTAATGGTCGTAGAAAGGCGTTGCTTACAATATGCTTCAATAATGCTTTCATTAGGAATTGTACTCAGCAAACATATTTTGATACCTATTGGTTCTAGACCCCATGTTTCCAAACTTAGTTCAAATTCGAAGACGGGGAATATCGGTTCACTCCTTCTGGGGCTAGATCTAAATGCGGCTATAGTTCATTATTTTTATTTTTTATCTCGCTATCCTCCGCAGGTGAAATGATTACAACAGAGTCTTAGAACCAAATTCAAAACGCGGAACAAATCAGGTAACTATTTTAATATAAAAAGGGGGTTATATGGGGACTACCCCAAAAAGGGGGCGAATATTAATAATGTTTGATAGGGAGATTTGTTGCCATACACGACTACAAAATACAAATTGCAACGAATTCGGTTGAAAAACGCGCTCAAGAATCCCAAAATACCAAAAATTGAGGGAACCCTTTTATGGGGGCTATCCGAAAAAATGGACCCATATTCATAACTTTTTGTGGAGATATTTTGTACCTATTAAGAACTCAAAATACTAAATAAGAGCTAATTCGACGGAAATATACGATCAAAACCCAAAAAATACTGAAAATTAGGAGGTACAGTTATATGAGGGTTACCAGAAAAAGTGGACCTACACTGCGTATCATAACTATAGACGCACCCTTAATTCAATTGGTATGTTAGTTGACAAATAAACTGGACCCATTAAGTTATTGTTCACAATAAAACGATCAAAAACACATATTATTCAACAAAAATAATTAATTTATTCTTTATGGTTTCGCCGAATTCTGCCCTTTCAAAATTGCTGGTGTTGCATAACTATAGACGCACTTTTACAAAATTAGAAAAAAATATTTTTTAAAACTTAAATAAAATAAAATAACTTTTATAAATAATGGGTAGGGCCTCCCTTATTTTGAATAAGTTCAAAAATTTTATCCATCACACTGTTGATCAAAATTATTCGCAAGTCTTCATCGATTGACCGCCATTCATCGATAATCACTTCTTGGAAATAAAATAATGTTTGGTATTGGCTGTTTTCTGCATAGACACGACGAGTCAAGATTCCACACATGTTCTCGATCGGATTCTGGTCAGAAATTTTAATATTTTTCGATTTTAACCATACTTGAGTATGGCCACTTTTATGAACTGGTGCGTTGTCCTGCTAAAAAACGAGTCCTTGATTGTTGCTGCTTTCCCAAAATGGCAATAATTTGTCTTCCAAGACTTGAACGTACTCCATTGAATTCATCCGACAACATGGAAATGTCAAATAAAGCATTCCGTGGCTATAAAATGTTCCCAAGGTGGCGGTTACCGAAATATCGTTATTTCTTAATACAATATTTCGGTGGCGGTTCCTTAATGGCCTTGGGAGCATTTTATAGCCATTATTTGACATTTCCATGTTGTCGGATGAATTCAATGGAGTACGTTCAAGTCTTGGAAGACAAATTATTGCAATTTTGGGAAAGCAGGAACAATCAAGGACTCGTTTTTTAGCAGGACAACGCACCAGTTCATAAAAGTGGCCATACTCAAGTATGGTTAAAATCGAAAAATATTAAAATTTCTGACCAGAATCCGATCGAGAACATGTGTGGAATCTTGACTCGTCGTGTCTATGCAGAAAACAGCCAATACCAAACATTATTTTATTTTCAAGAAGTGATTATCGATGAATGGCGGTCAATCGATGAAGATTTGCGAATAATTTTGATCAACAGTGTGATGGCTAAAATTTTTGAACTTCTTCAAAATAAGGGAGGCCCTACCCATAATTTATAATAGTTATTTTATTTTATTTAAGTTTTAAAAAATATTTTTTTCTAATTTTGTAAAAGTGCGTCTATAGTTATGCAACACCAGCAATTTTGAAAGGGCAGAATTCGGCGAAACCATAAAGAATAAATTAATTATTTTTGTTGAATAATATGTGTTTTTGATCGTTTTATTGTGAACAATAACTTAATGGGTCCATTTTATTTGTCAAATTACATACCAATTGAATTAAGGGTGCGTCTATAGTTATGATACGCAGTGTATATTTATAATTTTTTGTGGAGACATTTAGTACCCAATAAGAACCTAATGTAGCAAATTCCGAAAATTGGAGGGTACCCTTATATGAGAGCTTTGCCTAAACGTAAACCGATGTAGCCCATCTTCGAAATTGACCTGCCTGCAAACAAAAGAAATATGCAAAATTTTGGCGATCTATCTCAATTCGTTTAGATGCTAGAGTAATTAAAACAGACAGACAGACAGACGGACATGGTTATATCGTCATAGAATTTTACGCTGATCAAAAATATATATACTTTATAGGGTCGGAAATGATTACTTCGATGAGTTACAAACGGAAAAAAAAATATTTTACCCTCCATACTATGGTGGAGAGTGTAATAATTTTTAAAAGAAACTCTGGATCTTAAAAGAAATCATAATTGTCCAAATACAAATTATTTAATTGACAGTGTTCAACAATCTTGAAATCGGAAAGCGAGCTGTGCCATTATATTTTGAGTGGTATGAAAACCCACACCAATTTACATTTGTTGACATTTGTTATTAGGACCTTCAAATATGAAAAGTTAGAGTTATTAACTCGTGGAGTTACATGTCTACTTTTCAATACAAGCATTAAATTAAAAAAATTAAATTAAATTAAATAATTATTGTGTGTCCATATATGTCCAATTTTAATATCCCTCAATCCATTTTAATTTTCAGTACGTTCAAACGCCTATCACAATTATTATTATTATATAAAGCCATATTCAATTTACCTTATTCGCAAAGGTTTCTGTTACAGTAATATGGGTAGTTGTAAATGTTTCCGACCGGCCTTAATAACTATTTTACTTGTCCGTTTGGTTGCTTTAATAAGGGCTAAAATATGTGGAATTATATGGAATATCTGAACTTGAACCAGTCATAGTCAGCAAATGGTCATGGTTAGGCCCACTTCGAATCTCATTAGATTAGTTTTGTCTGATTTCCATATGAAAGAATTATCATCTTTATTAGGATGTACCACACCATGTAGTGTTTATATAGTTAAATATTTAATAGAATTGTTAGTTTTGTGAACATCCTCGAGTACTCCAAATAAAACATTTCGTCATATTGTAAGCAATTTCGAAAATTCACCCATTTTACCATACAATTTTCTTCTGTTTATAGTTTATACAATATTATATTTATCTATATTTATATTTAATTTAATATTTATATATTTAATTAGTTATTAAATTTAATACACCATTTTTAATTATTTACATTTTAGCAACGACCCACTTCAATTTGAGGAAAGATACAAAAGTGAAATTGACTTAATCACTAAATACCACATTTGGGACACTCATTAAAATCCCAATTCTAAATAAGTATGTTTCTCATTATTTTTAAAATGTTCTGTAATAACCCTCGTAATGGTTTTGGGGTTAACACATTCTACAGAAGTTTACAATTAAGAATCCTTTATATTTAAAGTTTGTGGGTCGTTGATAGTCTGTGTTATGAGCTTATTTGCGAAGAAAAATGTCCTTTCTACAGTGCTCGATATGTACAATCTTCACTCATTTGCTCCTCGCTCTCCGTTTTACTTAGTTTCCATTCCATGGGTTATATGCAAACTAGTTTCCTTTAATACAATAATACTTAAGTGACTATCATAAATCTGGGGTTAGATATTTTAACAACAAACTTAAATTAGCTATTTATGCTAAATTTGAAATAAATTTAAAGTGCGTTACTTCTTCTGTGCCTTCGTCATTTTTACAGTCATATTCATTGCTAGTCCTTTCGCGTGTTGTTCTGTTTAGGGGCGAAGGTATTAAATACAGTTGTTTAGTTTGTCCTCCTTTTGTATGTAAATAAGTCTGTGTGTGTGTATGTTTGCAGGTATTTACATTGCAATATGTTCAATTTTGTTGTTGTTGTTGTTTTTTGCTATTGAATAAAGCCCGCTGGAAAAATGAGGGGGCTATTTACTAGTTCGAAAGGAAAGGCTTTTAACAAGTAATTATTGTTTTAGCTGCTATATTGGTCTGTTTGTTTGTATGTATGTCTGTATATTATTTATTATAGCATATTTTCAATACTCGTCATAATGATAACTCACTAGGGATGTTAATTTAGGGTTTTGCTGTATAATAATAAGTTGCGTTCAAATATGAATACGAGACTTGAAGGGGGAGGGATTATCAGTAGAAGTATTTAGTAGTAGTATTTGGCCTCTTTCTTTTACGTTTAACTATTTTATTTACAAGCTGTTTATTATTGTTTTTATTTCGCTATCGCCCTTTTTTAATGCTATTAATGTGGTTAGTGTAACCTCGTTAATTTGGTCAACAATAATAAATAAAAAAGCTGTTATCCCAACCAATTATCATTTCAGCACGATGTCAGTGTCAACGTCATTTGGTGGCGGCAATCGTCGACGCAATTGGCTTCGCTGTTCCTTCGCTATTACACAGTGTTATATGCATAAATTATCATTGAATTGATGTTTAACAAATGATTTATGAATACAAAATATTTTTGAAATTTAATGCTAAGTTGAATATAAGTGAAAAATAAGTTGGAGGTGGAGCGTGTGTGGGATTTGTGTTTTGTTCTGTGTTGGGGGGGATATGTGAATTTCGAGGGATATGTGTTAGTTTTTCTTTCACGTCATTAAATTTCTAAATATTACACCACAAGATGTTTTTTTAATTCCATATGATAAAACCTTTTTACATCTTTTTTTATATTATAAAAGTGTTAATGTCCCCTTCGTGGGATAAATCTTTAAAATATCGTACAATGAGTGATTATTTCCCAAAGTTGTTCGATCTATATTAGGCATCTCAAATGACATAAAATACTAAAATTGTGATTCCTTTTGCAACCGCACGAAATATTCTAAAATAATAGATATTTTAAAGAGAATTTCTTCATCCACGTTTCGGAATATTCTCCATATAATAATATCTCACAAAATGATCTATTAAATAAAAAATGTTAAATACACAAACCCGACCACTACACATTGTTTCTAGTCAATGGTAGATGGTGGTCCTATTACCTAGTACAGCCTTAGGCAGACCAATCTTCCACCAAGGGGAGATTATAAAAACAAATATTAACAATGATTACCTACATTTCGGAATAAAATTTCCGGCTTTTTAATTAATGTTTTCATTTCGAATAAAATTAAATCTAGTCGATTTAACATTAAAAAAACACACACAAAAAAAAAATATAAATAAACAAATTTTCTATTAGAAATTTAATGCCATATGCTTGATTTATATTCACGCATATATTAATGTAAATGTGTAGCGGAGTGTGTGTTTTGGATATGTCTTATTTATGTATGCGACTGATATGTGTGTACATGTTTTTTTTATTATTATTGTCATTCTTAAGTAAGGGGGTTGTAATTTATTAACCTTTGGTGTTTCATCCCTCGAGACGTTATGCATTTTGCTGTGTTTGCCGGATAATTCAACGTGCTGACTACCATCCATCATTTTGTTAATTTTTCATTCAATGTATTCAAATAAGATAATAGAAAATTGAATTAAATTAGTCTCCTGCTGGTGTTCGATATGATAATCGGATATGGTTGTCATCGACATGACACTTTTACGCTGTCGTCCATCTTAAGAATAGCCACGCAAAACTGCTGCAATATACTATTAAGTATAGGGTGGGTTTAGCTGTCCAGGCTGAAATGTGATAGGGAAATATTAAAAAAAAATGGTTGATTTTTTTCGGAAAAATGTATTTAGAAATTTAAAATAGAGTTATATGCAATTATTTAAAGATAATTTAAAATGCTTTTAATATAATCACCTGAAGCATCTTCCAGATGATTGGGTGGCAGTTCTGTGTATGACATACTTTTTCCTATCGCCAGTAAACCTTTACGTTCCACCGAACTACTGGATGATCCAAAGATTTGTAAATTATTTCCAGTTAATGACGGCACTAAGGCTGTTGCACCCTGCAGAGCAGGTGATGTTGAATCACTCGTACCGAGTAATTCGTTTTTCAGCGAATGTACATCCGTTTGTAATGATTTCAGTGAATCATTACGCACCGGGATAATATTATCTGAAAGGAAGGAAAGGAAAACGAAACGAGACGAAAAATATATTAAATATTTAATGCCATAGAAATGGATGTAATGGTAGTCCAATAAAATTATAAGGAAACTGGTGCATTTAACACTAGAAAGACTGAAGTTTTGTATATACCAATAGTGCCTAAAATCGGTCAAAATTACCTCATTCTGAAAGAATTTTTATTGTGTAAAGAAATTTTTTAACTTATTTTATAATGTTTTTACATTATTTACAATCATACAAAATGTTGTTATTATTTGTTTTCGGTGGGAGGGCTTTCAAGTTTAGCATTTTGAAAAAATGTTCGAAATTTTGAAAAGTGAAATCGACTGGAAATTTCCCGATTTTTGTGTTCGTTTTGTGTTTCTATTCAATAATAAAAGTAGTTTGATTTGATTATGTGAATACGGGGAATGAAAGAGGGGGAAGCAGCTATTATGATTAATAAACGTAATTCTATGTGGTACAAAAAGTCACCAAATTTTAAAAAGCTGTGTCATAATATACACAATTCTTTTTGTATTTGAAATTGAAAAACTGTCAAAATAAACGCCTTCGTCAATCTAGTGTTAAATAATTTACTTACTTTCTCTTGTATCTATTGTAGAATGTGTCACCTGTTTGGAAGGCGTTGATGGAAGTGGAATTTCTGGAAAAAGGTAATTAGAATAAATATTAAATTTATGTTGTTAAACTATTTAATAGAGATATATAATGTAATACATTAACTAGAGATATTGCAACCCTCAAAAACCTGTTATACTAAATTAAGGTCGCTTCGTAAGCAAAACAAAGGCCATGTATATACGTATTTATTTTTTAAAAATATGTTAAAAAGTTCATTTGTCAAACTTACCATAAACTCTTATTGATCCTTCCGTTTCTCCCAGTGAGTTCTTTGATATACATCGATAGTTTCCAAAATCTCCATACTGGAGATTTCTTATTGTCAGTTTCATATGAGCTCTAAATACAAATAGACATAAAATCGTACAATTAAGAATATTCATATGTAAGTAACTATAAAATCTGTGACATAATATGAGACGTACGAAATATGTCAACAGATTTCCTGAGCAATTTACATACAACAACTAATTTTCTAGCGTTCCATTTTACAAAATTGCAATTATCTTGAATGACAGAAACCAACACACAGTGTTAACTTTATAAAACTACATACATTTTTGAAACTTTGTCCATATAAGTTCAAAAGTCTTGTCATTAGTCATTATGTCCTTGTAACACCCTATGTGACACTATTTCAAGTGGCTTTCAAATTAATTACAATGAATTGTTGCTAGTTTTGCGCGGTTTTTAATGAATTTCAATTTAGATAATTGTTATTAAATTCCAACTTCAATAATTGACAACCGTGTTTATTGGCCTGAAATTTATGTTAAACTTTTAACTTTTGAAACTATTTAAAAGTGTTTAAATATTTCCTTAAGAGTTTTCATCTTCTTTTGGCATTTTTGGGACTATGCTATTCAACATTCTTAGTTAGTTGTGCTTCGGCATACCGCCCCTCTGCTATCTTCTCTGTTTCGACGATTTTTCATTTCCTTGTGGATGGAACAAAAACAAAATGGAACTTTTAAAAGTGTCTCTTAAGACATCTTTGACAGTTTGTGTTCTACTCTAGACTATTTGCCATAAATAATGTTTTAACGTTTGTTCGACATATACGATAGATAGTGGATGTAAGGATGAATGTTTGTCACATATGAAAATTGTTCAAGCCGAAATTACAAAGACATAGACGGCTTCTTTTCATGTGTGCTATCAAAGTTTTCAATTCACATTTGATGTATATTGTTTCTGTTGTTCTTGTTACACTTACATACTTATAAAACTCATCACTGGAAGAGAGATGGAGTAAAACAGTTCATTGAATTAATACACAGAAGAAGGACTAGTGCCTACAGATGAAGATCCTATACTATCTGTAAAATACGTGATATACAATATTTAACAGCAGAAGCTTTGTTGGAAATCTGTGGGAATCCGGTGGAAAGTTTAACGTCTGTAGAGGACATACATAAACCACTTTTAAATAAATAATGTTTTATATATGGGAACATCATTGAAAATCAGTGGAAAGTATTTTGATTATAGAAGATCTGAAGTGTTACTTCATCAGAAGTCAATATAAGATCGGAAGGTATACTATTTTTAGAACGCCTGTGGAAGGTCTTATTGAAGATCTCAAAATTTTCTTATATATTGGAAAGCTTTTGACCCCTAAACAAGACCTGCAAAAAATATATATAAATAGATAACCTATAATTGAAATGTGGAAAATATTCTATATATGGAAGCCTTGTTAAATGTATACTATTAATAGAATATATGAATGTCTTCAATATATTGAAGAACAGTATAAATCTTATATTTAAAAAGGAGGTATTTCATCTATAGAAAATCTAATGAATAGTTTACTCTATTGAAAAAAAAAAAAATGTGTAAAGTCTTCTTTCTTTTGAAGACATAAAGAAGGCCTTCCGTTTACAAACATCTTTAGAAGGTCGCAATGAATGAAGTCTTTGTAGATGGTTTTAAATCTGTATATAAAATCTTCTCTGTAGAAGTTTTTCTCTCTATTGATATCCTGTAGAAAGTGTTCATTCTTAATAGTGTCATATAATGTTCCTATGTAATACGTATAGGCAGTCTTCTAGTAATTCCATACATGTAAAAGAACTTTTATCGACAAGAAACCAATAGGAGGTCTACTATTATTAATAATAATAATAATAATAAACACTTGTGTGAGTAGAAGACTTGTAGAAGATCTTCTGTCCACAGAATATCTTTAGAAAATATTCTTACAATATAAGGGCTGTATAAGGACTTCGGTCTATATAATAACGATAAAAGATTGATATTTCTATTCATGTCCCGCCTTTAAAGGACATGTATGTCTCGTTGCGTAGAAGGCCTGTAGAAGACCTTCATCTGTAAAAAATCTATCCTGCTTATAAAAAAATTAAACATTTTTCGTCTATAAATGTATTAAACAGGTCACGTAGAAGGAATGTTTTCTATTATATTTCTTTCTTCCTTTCTGTATATTATCGGCTATAATTCAAACGGCCAAAGGCTGTACACTATTCAAGCATCCTTCATACAAACACACTTCCAAACACTTGGGACAAGTTTTGTGAACTTTTGATAAAATGACTTTTGTTTATTAGTTTAAAATCCATTTGAGAATATTAGCAACTAATGTACGTACGTATGTATGTGTGCTGACTTAAGCCATATTTAATATTTTGCCTTTTGTGCTGTAGTTATATATGACTTGATGTCTGTATGTCTTCTCATTTATCTGTCACACACATGTCATACAATCCCAACTTAACTATGAACCATACTTTTGAATAGTAAATAGAAATGATTGTGACTTACCTGTAGGAATTCTCTGTATAGTCGGTTTTATACTTCTTACTTGGCAATACCATAACTGAATTGTAAACCCAATAGATTATGGCTCTGTGTGGTTGTATGGATGGGCGGCAAAGAGCAAAGGTTCGGGTTGGAAAAATGAAAACGAACACAAAATTGTTAAATAATTAAAAATTTCCCCTTCGTATCTACTGCTGTTTGTCTGTCTTCCTGCAGTCTCTAGACACCACAATAGACTTAATAAATGTCAACTTACTTGGGATGTGCTTCCGTATGGCAATCAATGGTAACATCAGTGCCAGCTGGAGCTCCAACAAGTTGATTTGGAACCCAAATCATTGGAGAAACTATTATTGCCAAAGGTGTGTTAAGCCACAGTATTGATGATGGTAAAGGAAGAGCAATAATAAATTTGATAGAAAGGCAAAAAAGAAAACATTATAAACAGCTTGTCTAGTAGTGATGCTGTGTTTAGTTAGCAAAGGTGAGACTTCGACAGATACCAAAGCGTGGAAGTGGAAAATATAAAATCCCTTAAAAGTATTTAATTTCATGGAAAATAAAAAAAAAATCTTCAATATTTACGTGCAAAGCTTAAAATGGCTTTGTTTACAACAAACAGAAGAAATGAAAACACGAAAAAGCAACAAAATGTTGCGGTGTCTGAAAAACAGAGCAACAACAATCACGTGTATTGAATTACCAATTAGGTATATACTATTTTTGTCTTTTTTTTTGTAATTTACAAACGATAACACCTCGTAATTTTCTACCCATGTTTCTGCAAAATATCCCTCCAAAATACTTTAATACTCTCGTAAGTTTGAGGTAAGCGTCAACCAAATACTGTGGCTACGTTCTCAATATTTTCCGGCTGTTACTTTGTTGTGGCAAACCAACACCTTGAAAGAAAATGAAGTGTAATTTTTCGTATGATTTTTAGTACGTGACTCTTGTTTCAAATCCAGGATTTTGAAACAATATTGTACCTCAAAACATTGTAAAATAATTGATAATTTGGGTTTGTTTTAAAGTGGGCGGTAATAACGTTACCCAAATGTAAATAATTTCACATAAGTATTCCTATGCGTACATCAGATATCAATGTTAGGAGCAAAATGATGAAGTTTCACCGATTTTCTCCTAGGGGGTTATTAGTTACCGAAGGCCTTCCGCAACAAATATTTTTCCAGTCGAAATCATACTAAATAGGTGATTGGTGTCGGTTTTTAGCCAAAAACTATTGTTAGGGTAGCCCAAGTATTGAGGTGAAACAAGGAGTTTTAAAAAGACTCTAATTGGTTATTTTTCTGAAATTAAATTGAAGCATTACAATTGTCAGTAACTCGACTAAAATGTCTTATTTTACTAAAAACAGCCATGTTGCATCAATCTTTTTGGAAATGTGCCATAAAAAATGTTATATTTAATTGTACCAAATTTCGTTTAGAAAATGTGACTAAAATACAGACTACCGTTTGTCTATAATAGTCTATAAATTTCAATATTATCGGGTCGCGGGCAATGTGTCTTAAAATTTAACATTGCTTAACAATGGTCAGCATTGTTAAGTTCGGACGGGTTGATATTTTTATACAATCTACCAAGAGGTAGGGACGCATAATTGGGCCTTATGTCAAAATATGGACTCTGGAGGATTCATCTGTGAAAACGAAATACAATTTTAGGCACAGAAATTTACAGGAACCATTTTTTATGAATTTTATACTGAAGGGAATATATTCGCATGTCTTTGTATAACCTACGGAAGTGTGGTTCAAAGAAATATATATTTTTCTTCAAATATCGATAGAAAATTCGGATTTTCTGTAATCCACATTCCGATGCGGACAGTTAACTTGAATACAAAGAATGACAATATCAAGTTGTTGTTATGTCGACCCAATTTAATACCCCTACAAAAAGTAGAATTCGCATAGATGTATTTAAATGTAGGCACCACCCACTTCCTGAGGAGAGGGACTTATATATATATGCACACTGCGGAAAAGAAGGACTTAATTACAAAAAGAAAACAGAATTCATTTTCTTATGCTTTAAGTTTAATGTCCGTCTGTGTTGAGCACGAGACCAGCCGGCCGATTTAATTCATTGTTTGTCCAGAATAATATTTGATTATTAAAACTAATTTAAATCCGGAGATGGAGTCTATAGGGCATCCTCTTCTGGTCAACTCGTTGATAATAACATATACTATTTATACAACGAATAACAAACCCTGTGTATAATTCCCTAGACCTCCACAAACTATAGACTATGGATATATATCTGTCGCAAACACTGAAACTTTTTTTGCTTCTTTTCACTCTTCCATATGTCAAATAGACAAATGAATAAATCACCATTGAAAGGATATTTGAAAGACCACCACAAGTTTAAAGTCATTAATCTATTACTTACACTCGACATCCAGTATTATACGCTTTGATACCGAAGGTGGTACACCATTGGTGGCAATGCATAGATAGGCACCCATTTCGTTACGACTTACTTTGGTCAGTGGCAGTACTTCACCGTCGTAGACCAAAACTGTGTGTGGCAGCAGCAGGAGAAGCGAGGGCAACAACATTTTTGGCAATACAATATTTGCATGGGGTATAACAAAGGATAAGACCAGAGAAGGGCATAGCAGTAACGAAAACAACAGCGACATAAAGAAATCCGACAATATACCGGACATTCATTGATGATAGTTTGCCAGGACAACAATTTTCATTCCGTTGTTCAGAAGTTTTTTTTGTGTTTTTGGAAGGGTTTTTGTAATGTTGCAAAAACAACAACACGACGAAGAGCAGCATGACAACCAACAACAACATCAGCAGCAGCAATGATAAAGCAACATGTAAATTGATGGCATATTGTGTCGTTTTGAAGTGGAGGAGGAGAAGAAGAAGAGAGGGATTTGTTTGGACGAAGGATCCAATACCAAAACACATCCGTGGTAACGACGATGGCGATGAGAGACGGAGAAGATGTCATTGCAGTCGTGGTGCAATGGCATGAGATGAATGTGTGCATTGTTGTGTAATAGATTCATCCATCCAGCATGGCAGCAGTACCATATTCCATGAGAGAGATTACAGAGATTGTGTTGTAGTCGATTTTTTGTCGTCGTCGTTGTTTTTGTGCGAGCCATTGTTTAGGTTCAAAAGGTTGATGTAGGTATGGTTATCAATTCCAACAGAGATTAAATAGACAGTTTAAGAGTCAACAAGAGAATCGAAAAAGAAACAAGAACATACACAAAAAAGGACATAAGGTTAGGGGGTTTGATTATTTGTTTTGGTTGTAGCAGGGATTATAGTTGAATTACCTTTCTTTTTCTTTTCGACGGCTATTTCTTCGCCATCTTCTCGCCGCCATATTATTTTTGGAGCCGGAAAGCCATCTGCTCTACAAGTCATGTTGATATTTTGGTTTTCCCTTACGGCCACTGAGGAAGGAGTGCTCTCAATGTCCAATATATTGGGTGGCACTGCAAACAAAAGTGGAGACACACAGAAAAAATGTACAGGCGAATAAGAAAGGCACTTTTGCAAATATATATATATATATATATATATATAGATCTAGGTACTTACCCACTACCTGGAGATAGCCCACTTGACTTATCATGGGATTCGTATTCACCTGGCACATGTAGTAACCACGATCGTCCTGGTGTGCCTGATTCACATGCAGCAGCCATGTGTTGGCATTGTCGTAGGTAATGCTGTAACGTGGTATTCTTGAGATAACATGGCGATGTATTGTCAAAATCATTTGTCTGTCAATATGTATCCAAGCAACCTGCCAATGACACAGCAAGGAAGGAAACAAAGAAAAGAGACAGAAAGAACAAAAAAAACTATTTTCAATATGTTTCCAGACACAAAAGATGCCAACGTAAGATAAAAGTTTTCTTTGCAATACCAGGAATGCAAATTGTCAAGTGAACATTAAACAAGAAACAAATATTCTACAAAGATATTTATATTGCCCTCATTCAGTATTGATATAGGGAATCTAGGTGTTCTTTGTATTGTGTAATAGTTCAGGATAAATAAGTAAGGACAAAAAAACTATTTCCAACATTGCTTGATTCAAAGAGTTGTGAAGAATAGCATAACCAAAAATCTGGAGTGTTAAAAGAACACAAAGTCAACATGGGAATACAAATTGGAATATGTTTACAAATGGGTTTAAATAAATACTACCCCAATTCTTTTGAAGAAGTTTATTACAAAAAGGTGTTTTCTTTCTACTTCAGTGTCCAAAAATTTATAAATTTATATAATATCGTGCATTAATGGAGAAATTATAATGTTTTGTATTGTAAACCCAAATGGCTTATTTAAACCTATGCTCCAATCCGATCATTTGGAGTCAATGTGGCGAATTTCTTCAGGTATTGCCCTACATCACGCAGTATACAGGGGATTGTCAATTGTTAATACCGCCAGTAGCAGATTTAATATATGTCTCTTTGACTATTTTAATTGAACTACGAACTACAATTATGATCTGAAACAAATTTACTTATGGTTAGTAAAACATGTCCTGAGGGGCCAGTGTGATATAATCATTATTAAAACTAAAAAAAAATTCAAAATGAAGGCAATTCTGTTGTCAACTTTGTACCTTATTACCAACGGTACTTGGTTTATATAATTTTGAAACTAAATATTCTAAGAATAATATGATGATTAATTTTGAGGATAGGGTTCTTTTGGATATAATCGGTTCAAATTAAATTCCACAATAGTTAAACTAAGTCACAAAGTGTGTCTGACGTGTGTGAAATTGTGTTGAAATCTGTTCAGATTTAGATATAGCTTCCATATATATTTTCGTTCGATTTTAACCAAATAGTTCACAAAACCAAAAGTTTGACCGTAGGACCCCAAATTGTGCACAAAGTTCTGAAGTTGGTATGATATGATTGAGATTAAATTTTTCACAGATTTTAGCATGGCATGGGTGTGGATTGATTTAAGTTGGTTCATATACTGTCCTTACCGGTTTTAATATGGCGAAGTCTATCGAGATTTCAGCAAAAGTCTAATTATTTACTTATTTTCACATAAACATTATATGTAACTGGTCTCGTCGTAACTGGTCTTCACACAATATATATAAAATTAAATACAGCTCTAATGTAATGGTATATAAAGACTAATGACTGTTTGTGATAACATAGGGTTTAATAAGGTTTGAAAAAAGAGTGCCTTAAAAAAATCCTTTTAAACAATTCGGATTTAATTTTGATATGTTCGACCGTCCTGGCTTTTGCGCATATCGTAATAATCCTTACAAATGAAGAAATCTCCAGATGGAGACTATGGAGGGTCAGTAATTTTGTACATTGAAATATTTGCATCGATCATGGATCGAGGGCGATTTCGCTACATCTTTTTAAAGATGATTTAGTTTCTAGATTAATTATTTGTTCATTATGACTTTTTAGACCTTTTAAAGTTATCCTCTAGCTTATAATAAATAATTTAAAATCCCTCAAAAATATATTTATATTTTCCATATTATACCAAACAACCCCTTTTAATAGTTGCAATAATTCTTCCCTTGTATAGATTTATTGCTTAGGGTTCTACATATTTTCAAAAGGCAAAAAAGTTAAACAAACGCTTGTCTGTCTGCCTGTATGTTTGGATGATTTTAGCCTTGTTTTACAATAAACAAATGATAGGATAATTCATTTTGATGACTGGCATATTGCAGAGGTCATTAAACTAACGTTTGTAATTCATGCGAAAGTAGCCCTTTTTGCAGCCCGAGATGGATATTTGCTGTAATGGCTTGACTCCTTTTGGCTTCTTACCTTATAGCCGCCCAAATGCTCCACCACACAGGGTAAATTGGCATCACGTCCCACAGCCACTGTTACATTTGGTATTGGTTGTGCAAAACGAGGTTCATCCATCATAACTGGAAATAAATAAATGAAAACAAGCATAAGACAAAGAATAAAAAGAGGATGGCTAAATTTTATGAGTAGCAAAGCGAAAGAAAAGCAAATGAGAAAAAACTAGAAGATGTAATTAATGTTGAGAATGTACGTCGTGTATGGTCATCTTTGTGGAAAACAAACACGTTCCAAATTATATTAATATTAAGATGTAAGCCTTATCTATGGGCATCCTCTGGTGTAATGAATAACATAATACTCCAGAAAATCCAAATGTCATACTAATTCCATTAAAGGTCTCATTGCAAAAAAGTGTGTGGTGTTTTATTGAAATTTGTAATAAATATATTGTTGTCATAATGTAATTGAAATTTCATTTCCAGTTACCATAATAACGTAATGATGTGTTAATAGGATGATAATTGATATTAAAAGAACAAGACTATGTTAGGCTGACGTTAGTAGGAAGAGGGTGGTAAAAATAATATTTTCAGGCTTTTTGTTATTTGAATTTTGCCTTGTAAGGGCAGTGATCATTTGAAAGTAATTTTTAAGTGATTATTTATACTCTTTCGAGTCGAGCTTGATGATCTAAGTTTTGCAATGAAAAGGAAAGCCAGGAGAAGAACCTACGTACCCACCATTATGCGACGCGTTTCGCCGTTGGTAAAGCGGCTCATCAGGCATATTGGGCTATGTGGCTTTACAAAGGTCGTACGTTGATAACTTGTATTTATTCCGCCCTGATGCGAAACTTGCATATGCGAATTAAATTCAAATTTGTCAAAGTTCGACATTTGTCTTCATTCTAGGAACAGTCCTTTTCAAAGCTGATTTTTGTTGTAGCAATGGATAATTAATCCTCACACCTACAATTGCTTCCATGGGATACACATGTTTTTGTACAAAATTTCTAAAATGGGTAGGAAACGTTATATGGGGGCTTCGTCTAACCATGAAACATTATTATATTTTTTTATTTTGTAATTTATTTATTTTTATATATTATTATGATACAATCATTTTATGTAAAGCCTCAGCGCCAAGATGGCATTATTGAGGCAGTTGGCAACTTTTTAAAACATTTCAATGTATATTTACAATTAAATAATTCATATTTCAATAGTAATAATCATAATATATATTTAATTTACAACAAAAGTGTTTCCATCAGACTGCACAAGTAGTTTTTACATGCGGGTTTAAATTTTGATAATGTTTGTGAAGATTTTATATATCCAGGCAACTCATTAAATTTCTTTGTCCCTGTATAGTCAATTCTTTGTTTCGTTTTCTCTAATCTACATTTTGATATTCTCAAATTGCTACAATTGCGTGTTTGGATATTATTTTGGTTTTGTTCTAATATAATCGTTTGGTGACCAATATTATTGATATTTTTGAAAACATAAATTAATGTTTGGTAGATGTGTAAACCATGTATTGGAAATATATTTGATGAATAGTTTTTAAACAATGAAGTGGTAGAATATGCATTTGGCAGTTTGTAAACAATTTTTAATGCTTTATTTTGCATTCTTTGCAAAGATTTCAATGCTATATTTGATTTATTATAAGCATATATTATTGCCATATAATTCAAATGTGATTGTATTAAGGAATTGAATATCATTAGTTTTGTTGTTTGATTTAATTTACTTTGCATTTTGTACAAAATACCGACTGCAGGTGCTATTTTCTTCTTAAGTTCTTCAATATGCACGTCCCAACATAAATTACTCTGAAGATGTATTCCTAAAAACTTCACATATACTTTTACCATCCACATATACGCAAAATTTCTCTGCATCTGGTCTTAATGCTTGCGGTCTAAATCTAATAATTTGAGTTTTTTTAGGGTTTAGTAATAAACGGTTTAATCGCGAAAATTCAACTATTAAAGCAGCATCTCGTTCCATCCTAACTTTCAACTCTATCTCATCTGCATACATAATAAGTTTTCCAAAGAGACAAAGGTTTTGTATATCATTCATATAAATGGAAAACAGCAAGGGACCTAGACCACTTCCCTGTGGAACCCCAACATTTATTGAACCCAAATAACTTTTTTCGCCATGAATTTCAACATATTGTTTTCTGTTTTTTAAATAGCTTTTAAACAATTCAATTTCCTTTCCTTGAATACCATAATATCTCATTTTATGTAACATTATATCGTGATCAACGAGATCAAATGCCTTCGTAAGGTCAAAAAATATTGCAGATACACCATTGAACCCCTTATCAAGTCCACTACAAATTGTGTGTGTCAAATTTACAACAGCATCTGATGTTCCACAACCTGTTCGAAAACCAAACTGAAATTTATACATTAATTGGTTGTTTTCTAAAAATGTTTGCAGCTTATTAAATAGAATTTTTTCTATGATTTTGTCGATTACCGATAAAACTGCGACCGGTCTAAATTTTTCCACTGATGTGACACTTTTTTCTTTTGGGATTGGTACAATTTTATGTATTTTTAATGCATCAGGATAAATTGAAGTCGAATTCATCGCATTAAATATATGAACCAAAATCGGTGATAGCTCTTGTGAACAATTTTTGACCAATTTTGGTGAAATGTTGTCATATCCAGGACTTTTAGAGCTGTCCATTTGGGATATAATGGATAAAATATCTGACAGATTTATGTTATCTATTCTAAATCGAACATTTACCCTAGGCAATGTCTGTAAAGCATTTACTGAATGACATGGTAGTTGCTCAATTTGTGATCTTAGTTCAGATGCAATGTTAAGAAAATAATTATTAAATAGATTCGCTTTATCTTTATGGTTAGTTATATAATTTCCATGCTCATCCTTCAAAACAATATCATTATTAACGGATTTACCAATAGATTCATTAATAAATTTCCAACATTTTTTGGGATTATTCCCAATTTTCTTTAAATTATCTTCATAAAAGTTCTCTCTACAAATCCTACTGGCAACTTTTATAATTCGACTTAAGCGTTTTAGAGTATTTTCAAGTTTATCATTTTTATTTTTTAACCTTCGCCGTCTTTTTAACAAGTTTTTCTTTAGTAGTAAAAGTTTTTGAAGATTTATATTTATCCAAGGGGAAATTTTAAATTGTAATTGTGTACTACTTTTTTCATCAACTGTAGAACCTTTTATAGCAGTATGAACACACGATATCAACCCTTCAGTCATAATACACACATCTGAATTAGAATAGCTATTTGGCAATATGTTTTGTAAAATGGTTTTAGCCTTTTGGTAATCACAATACTTTTTTAGAGTCTCCAACTTGTCGTTACCACAATTTTTAAATTTTAAAGTACATAAAAGTAGGTTATGATCAGAAAGATCGCATTCCACTGAATAAACAGATAAGTATTCAGATATATTACTAAAGATATGATCAATGCATGATCCACTTTCTGGTCGTGTTATCAAACTGTGAACATTGCTACAATCATAATTTTCACACAATGTTTGCAAGTCTAGAAAACGAGAGTTTTGCAACAAATCAATATTCGAATCTCCAAGTAATATTATTGGATTGTGAGCTTGTACATTTAAAATATTTTCCAAAATATCAATAAAGTTTGAGATATAACATTTCTGTGAACGATAAAAAGATACCAATTTCATAGGTTTATTTCTTATTTTAAAATTGTGTATGGTAAGAGCTACAATATCTACAAAATGTTCACTTTTGCAAACATCTACAGTGAATTCAAAACGATTATTTAGATATATTGTCGTACCTCCATAATTATCATCCCTGCAGCAATGCACACTTTTAAACCCTGGAATGGAATATAATTGAATGATATTTTTTTGAAACCATGTTTCTTGAATTGCTATAATATCAGGCAATTTGTTGAATGATGATAGCAAGCATTTAAACTTATTAAATTTATCAATTGAGGAAACACTTCTGATGTTAATACTTATAATATGAAAAGCATAATCATTTAATTCAGAAGTATATTTTATAAAATTTGAAAATTTTTTAAAGTATTGATTTTTATCCATGAAAAAAAATATATATATAATAAATTAATTATGATCTCGGAATTTTTAAACTTTATTTATGAAGGAGATTCATACGCAGCACCATCACAATCATCACTGGAATCCACATCATCCATTTCTCTGTTGCGTACCATAGACCTTCGATTGTAATGCTTATTTGTTGTTGCCTCCATTAGAATCTGGTCAATATCTTCTTCGCATTTAATGAAAATACTCCTCGAAATTTCACTTTTTTTACAAAATACCTTCCCATCTCTGGCATAAATATACTGGAAGCCAATAGATTTCAATGATTTGGCATAATGTAAAAGATTCAATGGATCTTTACTCAGGTAATCATTTAGAAATACATTTTTTGTTTCTTCATTTTCTCTTAGTTTGGCTTTAGATTTCATCAACTGATCTTTATGACCCCTATCAGCAAACTTCACAACAATGGTTTTGTTTTTGTTTCTCTTCTCCTTGTTTCTATTTCCAACAAAGTAAGCCGTTTCTACAGCATTCTCTTCTAAATTAACACCAATACTTTTCGAAAACGACAACACAGCATCAACAGCATTGACATCGCTCTCCACTTTTAATCCGTGTATGACACAATCTTTTTTTACGCGTTCATCATGAAGAATTTTTACGGAATATTTAAGGGATTTTATTTCAGTTTTCAATTCTTTATTCTCCTTTTCAATGGCAGTTATTTTTTTCTTATTCCCTGCTACATCCTTAAAAACTTCATCAAATTTGGCTGACATAAAATTTATTGATTCAGTCAGCTGATCAAGTTTCTCTAGTTTTTCTAGTTTCTTTAGTTCAGTTTTTATTGTGTTTAGTTCTTTTGTTATTTCATTTCCACCTTCTTCACAGCATGCATTACAGCTGAATAGCTCACTCTCATTTTTTATTAGTCTCTCAAATTCTCTCTTTGTTAAGCGCGTACAACGAACGTGATAATTGTTTTTGCATATATCGCACTGTATGTAATCATCACAATCTTCTTTGATCTCATTTTTGCACTTCTGACAAATCATTTTTTTATTGCAAATAATGCGTCGAGATGAAGCTTTCGGCATATTTATTTTATTTATTTCCTGATACCAGAAGTTTTTTCTTTCACAAAACACTGTCTTTCTTCTTTTTTATGTTTGTTTATTTATGAAAATATAATATTTTTTAAGAGCGATTTAAAAGTGACGAAAAAATGACGTCTATGCGTAGGGGTTGCCAACTCAACTTGAATGAATGAGCCTTTTACTTTCTAGTCACTCGAAAACAATTTTTCTGTAAATATGATTTTCAATAATGGACAGCACGGTTTATGTGGAATATACTAAAACGTTGACGGATATACCAAATTTCCAAGACAATATTGCGATCTTTGTGGTGATTTCCAACGAATATTGCACATAATTACAAATTGGTTGGGAAATTCGGTTAATTCACAAAAAACTTTCTATATGATTGTGTTTATATATGTGTAAAAGAAGTGTATAATTGTTGTATTCGTCCACCATTTTAACTTTTATTATTATTTTAATTATTACACTTAAAAACTAAACAATTATAAAACATTTCAATACAATTTCCATTCAATGGCATTATAGTGTAGTGGCGAACCACTTATAATCGCACGTTGATCAATTTGTTATTCTCCCTGAGATTGTAAAACCTTGAATATGCAAAAAAAAAAAAAAAAAAAAAAAAACAACACAGCAGACCCATCTCATAGCATCCTCAAAATTCCCCATGGTGCTAAACCAAAACAACAACAGAGTTTAAACCATGCAACCCTCCCTCCACCAACACCAACACCCAACACATATCATGTTATCCAACATTGGAGATATTTCCATTTTGCAAAGTAACACCAAACGAAACACCACCGAAATCCCACATTGTGGATAAATTTGTCTGTGGCAAAACCACAAATCACCAATTAAATATTTATACTTCAATCTACTCAGTGAGTATCGAAAATATAAAGGAATTTGTAATAAAAAACGTAGTATATGAACAACAACACTCACGTTCACACAAAACCACAACAGAATTTGGTTGTTGTTGCGATTTTTTTTTTTTTTCTTATTTTGTTTTTCAGTTTTATTACATCTATTTTTTTTAACAAAAAATAAAGAAATGTTAACTCATCAGAAGTTACGATGCTGCAAGGCAACACACAACATGTGTGTCTGTTTAGATTCTACTATATATGGACGTATACACATATATGTATGTACATTATTGGGAGTTTATATTTCACTGTGTGAAGGAGTGTTCAAAAGATTATTTAAAATCTTCGGTGGTTTTGTTGAAAATTATATACTGCATATACGATTTTAAAAACTTAAACGTAATTTGTCAACTCGAAATATTTACGAAAGAATTTTGAAATATTAAACATACATCTCAACTTCTCCTTGGATGCTTGGTGTTGACAAAGTCATTCTGGATTTTTGGAGTGCCAAAAAATATATATGGGCAATATTGCCAATTTTTAACATAGCTGAAGCGGAGGTTCATCCCTTTATAACTCGGGAATTACTTAAGTATATGAAAAAAGTAAATAGTTTTGGGTTAATTGATCTGTCGTTGCAAACTGTTGATGATATTGACCTCGAAACTTTATTTTGGTGGAAGCTGTGTGTAAATGTGTAAAAGCAGGTTAAGGCGAACGAGTTTTATTATGTTCTCTATCGATTTGTGATTAAGCCAACAAAATGGGGGCTACGCCCCTTATGTATCATTCTTCAAAATTTTAACTGCATCTACCTTTAAATGATGCTGACATTTGGAGGCTCGATTTTGAGTGTTTTTTTTTTTTTAATTTTACTTCTAGCCTTAATACACAAACAGGAATTTCTAAAAATCGATTACAAGATTATTGTAGTCGCGAATCTGAGTAATTTGATATATATTTTGTGTATGTATTATGCATACACAGAGTAATACTCATCCGAAGGTGGACATTTTGTGCGATAAAATCTGTCAACTGAATGATATGGGTACCCGCGATCAGTAAGGTTTCTTTAAGTTTCTTCTTCGTGAAAATCCGTACACTAGAACTGGCCTTCCAAAAACACGAAATTTGGCAAAAAAATTTTCTGAAAATATCGCGGATTTAATTGCATTTTCTGTGGATCATTTCCGCTTCAACAAATTATCTGATACGGATTTTGATCTTTTTCGAAAACAGCACTTTAAAAACTTCAGCCGAAAGAGAGATGTACCCAAGTTATCTCAAAAATAGAGTTACCTGGGTCATCCCTGGTTCTTAATGGACCGCATTGAAATAGGTATAGATCGATGTATTTTTTAGGGTGGACACCGAAATCGGATGCGCTTTAATGACATATGGAGTTTTCGAATATTATTCGCGTTTTACGACTTTTTTTGTACTTCAATGCAACGTGTAGTACATCTTAGCCGTTAAATGAAATTTCGCAAAATATATATGTGTATTGGAAGATAAACTTCAGTACTTCGTGGAAACCGCAAATTCAGTATAATTTGCAACTTTTTGATGTCCATACCACACCAGACAGTCATATGTCATTATTGGACGGATACACATTTTATACAGCAACAACTTGTTTTTGAGATCTAATTTAGATTTACGGCACAAAAGGGGATATAGCGCGCGACCACACTTAATGGCTTTTTCTAATTGTGTTATAAAATGATCTCTAAAGTTGAGATCTTTGTATAATTTGATTCCAAGATGCATTCGTAGGGTTGTAGGCAGCTAAACCCCGTTATTTTGATTTTTTTTTTGTGGAAAATTTTCAATATTGATCATTGGTCCTGGTCGAATTTTCCATCCAGGCTAACTACATGAAAGTGAGATACAAATCCTCTGGTTAGGCACTTGGAGGTATATTGAATGCGCGTCATTATGAACACTGTGCGACAGGCTTAGCATAAAGGTGCAATTATTTACTTTTTGAAACAACTCTTAGTAGTCGAAAATGCCTGTGTTCTAAAAGACACTTGAAGTCTGACACCCATATTTTGATTAAACACAATTTTATATCCCACACCCCCTTAAAGGGTATTAAGTCTTTGGTCATACGTCCACATTTGGTCCACACAAGAATGTCGAAATTGTGTTGAAAATTAATTGTATAATATCAGACAAGCAGAGCATTCGATTTAAACTAAACTTTGCACAACCTAATATCTGATGATTGGACCCGTCGGCCCACTACTTCCGCCTCCCCAAAATGCAAAATGTTGAATATTTGTTAATCCAATATCAAGCTAATATATATTTTGGAATTTCATCCAAATATAGCAAATACTAATAATTTTAACAAACCTAGATTAACTTCGAAGATGGGAACCGTCGGCCAACATTTTTAAACATGTAAAATTAATTTGAAGCGGTTTGAATAACCGATTTGATTCATATTGATTTGATTCGCACATGGTAATATTTTCCAAACCTACATTAAATCCCAATATGGGGTCTATAAAGCAACGTCTTCAGGTACCTATCCACAACTCAACGCAAGAAAATGGACATTGTTCGCCAAATAACGTACGTTTGTTGGATTGCCACAAATATTTTGCATTTTCTTGACGTACTGAAGAGTCTAGAATGACGTATTTTGGTCTGATGTAAATAATAAATATTTATATAATATATATTTATAATAAATAATTTTAAATTATTACAATAATTGTACTCACCATGTGTAACGAGATTTGTTAGGTAGATTAAAAACATAACCTTACGATTTGTAAATCGACTTGGAAATATATTCAGCGCTATGAGAAGCACTTTAATAACTGTCATTAGGAATATCATGTTGTTGTTTTTATTAGTGTTGCTGCTTCGTAATCTATACTTCCAGTTCTTTTTGGCGGTGGGTAATTAAAGACTGGCGAAATCTCCACTTTACTCACAAAACTTAAAAATACTCCAAAATATACATTCGTATTTGAGTTTGGAATTTAAATCACATTAAATGAAGTGAATGTGTTATTAAAACACTTGTCGTTATCGTCCTCGGTCTTCTTTTGGTTTGGCAATTTTTTCGTTGTATTGAAACTGCATTAAAATCTCACGGGATGCCAGTGGGTCGATTGTGTTGGTAGAGATATTTATTTATTATTTATTTTGTTTTTCGATTGGTCGGTCGTTTCGTTCAGTACGGAAGTAAAATGATTGAGAACCGCTGCAACTGACATCCATCAGGGAATGGTTGGATGTCATTGATGAAGCAGGCGTTGACAAGTGCATAACAAATTCAGGTTGGAAGCTGTGGTCGCTGGTCGATGTGATGTCCCTTGCCAAGATTGTTGTTAGCTACCGAATATTCAAAATGTTCATGCAAATTTTTTTAAATATTCAATTTTTTGTTTTATCTTTTTTTGTTTTTCTGTTATTCTTCTTGCATTGATGTTTTGTTGTTCTTAGTGTTTTGGACATCATTGTTGTGCCACAATTTCGGAAGTTGCCACAAACATACCTCTACTGGCAATCTGAGTAACATAAATGGAAGTTTATTGTTGATGTTGGCAGTGCTGCTGCAGTTGCATCAATTTTCCAAATGATTTATGATTGTGTATGCGACACAACTTCCTGATGCTGCTACTCTTTGCTGGTCTCGTTGTTTTTTCGTTCATTATTTACACAAAGTACTACCGGAGTCAGGCGGTATCAGCAGTACACATTCTTCAACGAATAATAGCAAATTTGCATTCACCTGCACATCGGTGAGATGGTGAAGATGTGGATTTTTTTTAACAAAACAAAAACAGAGAAAAGTTTTACTTGGGTTTTTCTCTATATGATTTTTCATTTATGACACACTCCTGGATTCAGTTTGGTTGCTATTGCATTGCACAATGTCCTGACATGGCTTATGTGCTGCTGACATGCTGTTAAGGCAACACTTGCAGCTTCACTGAGGGTTTTCAACTTTCATATATCACAATCGCCGCGCTCGAATACCTGCCATATGCTGTGAACTTTGCCATGTAAAATCTGTTTACGATGAAAAGGTAAGAGAAGAGAGGATGTTGGCAAAATGAGACATATTCATAATTTAAAATGTACAGCATTATCTAAAGTAAAATGTATATTTAATGGAAAAATTGTTCACTATTTTGACATTTGAAGTGTTGTTCTATGTGTGTGTGTGTGTGTGGAAGTGTATGTGTATGGTATTATTTTTCAATTTCAAAGTATTTTCAAACAGTTGTGTTGCATGACATGAAAATCCTATGTGAAAAATTATCACAAATCTATGTATGTGAATAAAAAATTATGTGTGTGTGTCATTGTAAGGCTATTGGTTTAGAATTTCCAACAAATACACCACAAAACCCTTTGTTTGGGGAAATGAAACCTTTCGTACATATTATATTGCAATTTTTTTATTAATGAAACAGTGGATTTATGTTGCAATTAATAGAATCATTTTTTGTTATTTAAACGAAATTTAAGGGACCCAATCTATTTTCTTATTTTGAAGATTGTTGTTGCATCTTCGTACCTATGTTGTTTTAATTCATTTTTCCGGGTTCTTGAAAGGAAAGATCACATATTTTTAGAACTATTTCGATATACATTTGTGTTTCGACATAACCTTCATATACAGGTAGCCGTTTTTTTGCTTGTTTTAAAAGAATTTTCTTGGACTTTTTCAGAAGACTTACGACGTAGCACTTATTTTGACATAGCCCGGTATGTTAAGGGTTTTAGTGGGATTTTCCCATCTATTTAGTTGTTATTTGGCACTCTAGAGTCCTGCTAAACAAATTACTTCTTCCCAGAGAATGTTATAGATTATGAGTTAACATATAATGGCCCACATTGTGGATGATTTACAAAGTTCCGACCTGACGTATCTAACTATTTTCTTTTTTATCGTTTGGCAAAAGGTCGTTGCTCGTCGTTGCAAATATGACAATTTTGTGTGTTTACACACCTATTAAACCAGAAATGGACTTATTCGGCTTAAAAACGTCGAAAATTTTTGGGATATTTTAAGGATTTATGTTCAGGCGTACACCTTTTGTAATCAGATTTTTTCCGAATGGAACCAATTTCTGTTAAAATAATGAGGTCGTACCGTTATTTATTGTTTCCAAATTGTTGACATATACATATGAGAGGGCAGTTCGCAAACTTCTTAGCCTAGCACAAAAAGCGCGGTATAAACAGAAAAAAAGTTAAGTTTTTTGGAAACTTTTGTCTCGTATAGATGATATGTGCAAAATCTTAAAATTCAATCAGAAAAAGTTCAGTGACTACGCCAATAGACAGCTGTTGGCGTAGTCACTAAACTTTGTCTGATCCATATTCATATATCGAGCAATAAATTTATTCTAAAACAAAATAACGAAATGACGCCCGGGCGTCAGTAGCATACGTCGTTCTTGCGAATTGTGTAGTCGATCGAACGCGATGTATTTTCTCCAATTATGCTTCTCATTGGTAACGCCATAATCTATGTATAAAATTCTACAACCCACTGTGCTTTTTAGCATCACTGTTGTTAGACAATATGAGTCCTTTTTGTTATAAAAGTTTAGAACATTTTTTACACAACACTTTTGCGGTCATGACATTTAGACGTCTGTTTGTCATTTGTTTGTACGTATATCCGTTTTTCCTATGACCATCATGGTCTGCCAATGCGATGCGAGTGTCTAGATACTTTCCCCACTTATGTTTGACATTTGAAAAGAATGAAAACATTTAGACACAGATTGTTACAATTCAATTTTTACCCTTGTTTTCAACTATTCGTACGCACACACACATACATCAGTAGGCATGCTGTAAAAGTGAACAATTCCTAAGGCGAAGTTGAACACCAACCCTTTTCTAAGGATTTAAGATTAAAAGGATGGGGCATTTTTTCATTTTTTTAATTCTAAACGACCGACACATTTAAATATTATTTGGAGATCTAAGATGAAATCAGGTGATAGTGAAATGAAAATATAGCCTAACAGACTATGATAATCTTTAACATTTTTGCATAAAATTAAAAGATTTGGTTAAGAAATTAATTTCAGTTTCATTTATTCCCTGACTTTACAATTACATTATTGTGCTTAAGGTTAAATTGAATAGGCTTCCCTTCCCTAGCGAACAACGTACATTGGAAAAGTCTCTTCATTTAAAATCCCATTTATTAACATTCCCCAACCAACCAACCAAGCAGCTAAAGGCTGCATTAAATTAATTTGTGTCCATTTAACACAATTGTTAACTAATGCAAATTTTCTTCTTGGAGACTTTTCCTCCCTCCATCTGATAACTTATTGCTGCACTCAATTTGCCACTGAACACAAGACGTTGGAAACTTTCTACTTCAACAAAGTTCCATGGAAGGCATTGTCATGGAATGACACTCACAAAAAGTGACTAAAAGTTTGTAATACTAAAAATATCACAGGGCGGCGAATGTGAACAATGAAAAATGTGACAGGGAACAAAGATGAATCCCACCCACTTATTTACATGCCAAATAAAAAAATGCTACTAAAAGATGACAACCACTTTAGGCATGAATATTCCAGGAATGTTTTATCCTGAAATGAACTGTATTTTCTTCTCCTTCGGTTGATGGTGAACATAAAAAAACATGAAAATTGGTTATCCATATGATTATATTTTATGTTGATCTCGAGGACATGGTTAATGGAGGTATATTTCAAAAAAATATGTGTTATAGATCCATGAGAGAATCACGTACGGAAATGATGTTCCAGTTGGAATATTATGCTCTAAATGTAGGAGTTCTGGGACCAAGTTAGGCTTATATTGATCATTCTTCGTAGGAAGACCGATGTTGATCCTTTATGGAAGATTTTGTTGTCAAATTTGTTGCCAGTATAAATCCAAATTCCTAACAATGGGAATCAAAAATATCATATTAAGGCCAATTTAGTTGACGAACGCGCTTAATTTGTAAAATTACCAAATAATATTACCAAATAAAATGGGGTCTTGGCTGAATTAAGAATCTAAAATATCAAATTACAGCTAATTTGGATTGAAAGCGTACCAGTGGTTTATGAAATATATCAATTTTACATGTAAGAGTTTCGAGGACATTGATTATTATTCTGCAAGAAAAATTTTAAAAAATTAAAAAGGGTGGATCGAAAATGGTGGTCAAAATTTTTAAAAGTTGAATTAATGAAATTATTTTTGAAGACGTTTTGTAAAACTATGGTCACTGATTACAAATGTGAATTCATATTTTAAAAATAAAAAAAAATTATTCCTAAATGGCGAATTAAAAATGGGAAATAATAGATATTTTACTTCTAGCAGTTTTTAGTATAAAAATAGGATGATATTTATACCCTACACAACTATGTTGTCAGTGTATTATAGCTTTGTGCAGCCCCAAAAGTTTGTAACGCGGCGATTGGTCCTATTGGTCCTATTGGTCCTAGACCCACCTTTAAGTATACCGATCGTCATATCTCGACTAGCTGAGTCGATCTATACATGTGTGTCCGTCCGTCTGTCCATTATAATTTGTAAACACGATACAGGCCACAGTTATGGACCAATCTTCAATCTTCAATTTTGCATGTAGGATGGGTTTTGGCCAATGAAGACCCCTATTATTGTTTGGGAAATCGGTTAATATTTAGGGGATGAAATGGACCAAATACTAAATTTTTGTAATTTTTTCTGGTCGCTCTAGAGGCCGCAATAATGGCCCGAACATCGTGAAATTTTGCACGGAGAAGGGGATCGGGAGAAAGAATAAGCATGTCTGTTTTGATAAAGATCGGTCAATATTTAGCGGGTCAAATTGACCATAACTTTTTTGTGAAAAATTACGAAATTTGTATTCTATAGCGTATATATTTACTACTGAAGGACATATACCCGAGAAGTCGATATTAAATCCAAGAGGAGTGGTTTACCTTTAAATTGATACCAATTATATTGTCGTAGGTACTTGGATGCGGGAGTTACACTTAAATATTTACAGGTTGCTCATATATTATTCAGTAACCTATTACCACACTTGAGGGCGGAAATATAGCGCTGATCGCTTTGAAATGTTCCATGAGGTTCGAGTTATGGTCAAGGGCAACGCCTAAAATGTTAGGTGATGATCAGATAATAATTTTTCGGATGAAGTGGACCGAAAATTTAATTATTTGTACTTTTCCATTCAAAAGCCAAACATCACAACCCAACCCACGGTGAAGGAAATCTGGATAAGTAATTAGAGGGGCTGTACTGATTATTAGTAACATTTGCTGACCTCTAACCAGTCAAAAGTGTGCAAATATCGCGAAATATCTTCATTTAATTTGAAATATAAACAAAATACCCAACAATGGGGAGTCCGTTTATAAGGGGCCTACCCCGAAACTTATGCCAATATTAATAGTTTTTGCTACAACGTTTTCACACCTAATGATAATTCAAAGTACTCAATTACAGTCAATTTGATAAAAAATACGCACGAAATATTGAAAATATCGAAGTTTGGGTGTGCTGTTATTTGGGCTACCCAAGAAAACCCCAAAATACCAAATTACAGGCAATTTGATTGTAGTTAAGAGTAATATCTACCAATGTTATCATCAGCAAGTAAAATATATTTTTTTTAATTTAACTATTAAAGGCAATTTTCAACGAATATTTTTATATGATCGGCAATAACTGCTAAGTTTATAAACGGTCGCAAAATTCTGGACAGATAGCATATCAAGGCGTTCATTGGTGCCATAGCCATTAAAATATCCTCTTGCACTGCTTGGCATAGGTCCTGGAATGAGCTTTAAATACAAAATTTGGATGATTATTTTAAAAGTACCAATCATTTTCAACTTCGTTATGATTACCAGATCCATATCTTAATTTAATTATTTAATTATGTAAATCATGTTTATAAAAAAATAATTTTTTGTTTTAACCTTGGCCCACAATGACAGAAAATTTTACTGGTGTAAAGCTCAAAGTCTACAGATTTGCCAAAAATAAAAAAAATGGATTCCTGCCCCAAACTGATCCATTTGTATCACGAAAATATTCTAGTCCTATTACATCCTGACATGTAGAATAAATCCATACATCTATGATGTCGTGTGAGAAGAAGCACTTATGTAAATGTAAAAATTGTAACGTCTTCCAAAAAGGACCCAAATTGGATTGGTGCTCCAAAATGATTTGAGGTTTCGATTTCAAAATTTACTGGGGTAAGAACAATAATACCAAAGTATATGTACATCTGTCTGTGGAACATAACTTCAACTGCAGCTTCTACCAACACTATATAATAGGAGTATTTGCCAGCAGTCAAAAGGGTCTACTAGGTATGGAATCACAGAAAATATTTGTTTGAAATCGGATCTGGAGAACCCGCTGCAATTAAGGGGACCCCACCCATTCTTGGTTTCAAAAAATTTAATTTTGTATTTTGATTTAATTCGAACCTACACTAATTCCAGAATGTCCCTATAAAATTTCAAGTGAATATCTCAACAATTTTTGAAGATATAGTCGATATATTGCATTAGTATCAAGTGGCAGCAAGAGACCTTCTCAAACTTTTTTGCGAATGGCTATCGTATGAACTAGGTTAACTTAATTGATAATTTGAACTGAATGGACAATTTGTGACGTTATTTATATTCACTGTTAATAGTCCTTTATTTTTTTAAAAATTTCCAAAGACATCCCGAAATTGTTTTATCTTAGAACGTTGGCACGAATTATGAACTCGCTTAACTTGTACTACACCGCCAATTCAGGCAAAACAAAATTAATAACAATTCAACATAAATTCCCTCAATATTAAGTTCTTTGATGTTGAAAACCGAATATTCGGCTACCGGTTTCAATTTCAGTAGGAAAGTGAAATTTTAAATATTTAAAAAGTTCTCATTGTTGTGTATGTTGCAGTTGCAACATATGGAATGACAATTTTCATCAACCCGACCTCTATTTTCAACATTTCAGTTTTTTTAGCATTTGTTGTAGTTGTTACTGAATTTTTAGTTTTCTTTTTCAGTTTCAACAACATTTTGCAATTTTTGTTTCCTCCACATAAGTTTGCTTTCAGTTCAGTGAATGTTTTATGCTCCCACCAGACACTTGAGATGATATCACATCAGTGGTCTTGTTTTTCTGTAATTTTCTCCAACTTTTTTATTTTTGTTTTTTGAAAATTTAACCCCAGTTTTGTTGTGTACTTTAAATAGTTTTTCCTACGATTTTTTTCTGAACTTTTGTTTAAGAATACATTCATTTGCAGTTGCACTTGAACAGATGAAACTGCAGATAATATTCCGGGCAACGCATCCATCTTCACTGCACTTGCAAATGCGTGCATTGAAGCACTTGTTAATTTGACCATTCAATTTGAGTCAGAAATTTGATGGGAAGTCAACACCAAGTCAGCATGCATTGGTACCTAGCTACAAAAGAGCCAGGCAGCCAGTCAGTCAACCAACCCCTGTTTCTGAGAATATATTGCAATTTAACGTCATATCAACGATGCATGGATGCATCGACGAAGTGAACTCTGCCCTTATTTCAGAGGATCAGAGGATGCTCATTCGAGTATGTGTGTGTGTTTGTGCCTGTACGACTTGGTGCTTTAACTGGTAACGAGCGTATGCTATTTGCCGTTATACGTGTGCCTTCTTATCCTCCCTAAACGGTGCGTATCCAGTGCACTCCAATGTAAGTGGATGGGTGTTGGAATAGATGGATGAATGTGTGCAGAGATGATATGCAGCTCCTGAAGAGCATGGCGTGTAATGGTAAATGAATGCATGTGCGATTTTTACATTTAGAGTGTGACACGTTGAGATATTAATATTGTGCTTGTTGAATTAGACACATCGCATGTTGTGCCTTCGTCATTTTGTCTTCCGTAAAGGTTGAATGTTTGATGAGGTCGTATCACTCTGTATTTGCAAACAGTGTTCTGTTGCCACTAAAGGTAATGGTTGAAACCTAAATATTGGTGTAATATACGTGTATGTTACCTATTTATATTTCCCGTTTTTTTAGAATATGGTAATAAATAATGCAGGTGACAAATATTTGAAACAATAGCTGAAATGCTCGCAGTTGTGTATCTATATATTAAAGTTTTTGTACCTAATGTAAATAGTGTTAAGACGTGGGAATGATTTACTTTACACACTTTATAAGCTAGCATCATAACTGAAAAATTGTTATTGGGAAACTCTTTAAATGCATCCGGTGAAATTATAGGAGATTTATACCTAAATATGAACCAACTTCTCCAATTATTGCCTCAATTTAGTTGACTGTCAATAGTGTAACTCTCGCTAATAGGTCAGTGAGAGTTTACTATTAGTTTTCGACCACATGTTTCTTTGGACTAAAACCGTTTAACAATTTTGAAGTCGATTATCAAATGCCCATCAGATCCGTCTGTCTGGCTGGTGTGAACGATAACTCTTGAAAGAATCAACCTATTTCATCCAAACTTAGATTAAGTTCGATGATGGGGAATATTCGAAGATTTGATACCTCCCGCATAAAGTAGTCGAAAATTTGCTGTCTTTTTAACTGACTGACTTAACGATTTATCAACGAATCTTGAAATTTGGGATGAGGGTCACTCTTGGCCCAAAGGTGTCAGATAAGGCTGTGTTTTTGAAATTCGTACTGGAATGGCGCGAAAAGTACTAAGTGTGGTACCATTTGTATTTGGCCGTTAGAGCAAAAAATTAATAAATTTGACATTAGGGACACTGATGGAGAGTAGAATAGATGTAGCAAAGGGGTTTTGGACATTCGAACTACAAGAATACGAAAAGTATCAAAATGTACTAAATTTGGTATAATTTCGCAGCATGTTTGGTACGTAGGGATTTTTGGAAATTTCTACTAATGTGTACTAAATGGTACTACAATTGGTACAATTTTATGTTAGAGGTACCGATACACTGAAATGTACATGTAAAAGTATGGATGTAATTATGGAAATTTGTACTTATGGGTACTAAAGTTAATAAAGTAAAACATTTGAAATTTTGATTACTGTTGGAGTGTAGAATTGAGGTATGTAATTTTGTAAATTCGTACTCAAGTGTACTAAATATTACTAAATTTAGTTAGGATTCTTGTTGGGGTTTAGGATTTGAAATTTGTACTTATGTATACGAAAAGTACTAAATTTGATAAATTTGGATTTAAGGGAACCCCACCCATTCTCGATTTTCATTTTTCAAGATTTTCAAAGGGCTGGTAAATCAATAACAACGCTTGTTAAGGTATGTAACTTTGCATATATATATTTGAGGATGTAGAAGAGAAGAGAAATAATTTACAAAAAAATTGTGTTGCTGTTTTTTGTAACTAAAGAAAAGTCCTTATTTTTGATGGCGGGCATGATAACTCCTCAATGGAACAACGGAATCCGAAAATTCCAACGGTGTTAGAAAGAGTACATGTCTGGCTCTCGTATGAACTAGGATTATTGACTTCGCTCTGAAATTAACAAAATGGCGGACCTTTGAAAAAATATTTTTGGAAAATCGCCGATTTTTGACCAAATACTAAGTTAAAAAATAAGGAAGATCTTCACCGATTAGCTTTATCCTAGTTCATACGATAGCTATACACTTACAGAGAAACGTGTAAAAATTTGGAATCGATTGGGTTATTAGTTTTTGAGTTATCGTGCCCGCCATTCGTTTAGAGAAAAACGCGTTTAAAGTTTGAGAAGCCCTTTAGCCGTCACATGATGTTGATAGAATAAATCGGCTATATCTTCAAGAGTTCTTGAGATATTCACTTGAAATTTGACCCCGAGAATGGGGGGTCCCCTTAAGTGAACTAATAGAGTGGGAATACTAAATATTTGGAATTAATATTACTATTGGGGTGCTGAATTGAGGTATGAACATAATTTTGAAAAATCGTTCTTATTTGTACTAAATGTATTGAATTTGATTCAGTTTGGATTTAGGGAAAGGCGATAGGGGTGTAATCCTGCAATTGGGAAATACGATTTCTATTGGATTGTATGATGTAAGTAGTAATGAAAATGTATACTTAGGTGTACTAAATGGTACTAAATTTGATACAATTTGGATTTAAGTGAACCATTGGAGTCGGTATCCTGGAATTTTGGACATGACTGTAGTTTTTGGAAATTTGTACTGATGGACAGTAGAATAGATGTAGATGGACATTCGAACTATAAGTGTACGAAAAATATCAGAATGTACTAAATTTGGTATACTTTCGTAGCATATTTGGTACGTAGGAATTTTTGGAAATTTCTACTAATGTGTGAAGCAATAGGGTCGGTATCCTGGAATTTGGAGTGTAGGATTGGGACATGACTGTAGTTTTTAGAAATTTGTACTAATGGGTACTAAATTTGGATTTAGGTGAACCAACAGAGCTGGAATACTAAAATTTGGAATTAAGATTACTTTTGAAGTGTGTAGTTTTGGAAATTCGTACTTATGTGTACTAAATATGATACAATTTGAATTCTATGTTATGATTTATGTGTTGAAATGTGGAGGTAACATTTTAATTACGGCAGTATTGGTTTTTAAATATTTGGCGCAATCGCTAACGAAGTAGTGAACAGTTTCTTGTAATTTTTTATATTGATAGGAAACTACTATATTAAAATATATTACAACATATCGGTATAGTCCCTATTTCGATATTTTGAAAGCTTTGGCCCACATGAAGTGATGCAGTTCGACTTTCGATATTTAATGATTTTGAAGTGTTATAACAGTTATAACATATTTGTGTAGTCCTCATAAAACGTTACTGTCACTTAATGCAAAAAAGAGGCTATATTTTCAACATTTTAAAATTTAATTTTAATTTAGATTTATAAATAGATAAATATGTGCAATAATAATGATTTTTTTTTTGTTAATAACTATAAAACAAAAGCAGCATTTTTTTAATTTTTTTTGAAATTTCATACAAAAATCTTTTATTATTCCAAACTAAATATTTCAATAATTCCTTTTACTGATACGGTATGGGTATTGGTCTTGGCTAGATTTTATTGCTTTAAAAATTCATTGCTTGGCACGTACATTCTGCTCGTTTTGTACGTTCGCTCGCACAGACATATTTCAGTTTTTGGAAAGAACTTTACAATTTCAATTAAAACTAAAGGTTCCTCAGAGGGCTACCCAGCAATACGAAACAAACAAAACAAAAATAATTGATGCAAAGCCCTCCTGCAATATGGAGCAGCAGCCGCAGCAACAAAGGCTGCTGGAGTAGCAGCATCAGTAATACCAACCGAACCGAACAGGATGATGGTGTTGAACGAGAACATGCAACTCATAAAAATAAACAATTCTCAGCAATGTGCAATGCGCTTTTCGTATCCTTGAGCAGTATATTCAGCAGTGTGTATGTGTATGTATACTTGGAATGGCACCAGTATTCCCCAGTTACCATCAAAAACATAAACACGAACGAAATGAACAACATTGTATGGACTTAAATAAAGAGGCTAACAAGGAAAGGTGCAGCTTCAGTGGCATCATCATCGCCCACCAATAGCTGTTGTACTGCCATACCACATTCTGTGGAATTCGATCGTTTGTTGGTAGGTAGGTTGGAAGGTAGGTAAACCAAAAGAGTATATCACCCGCATTAGAAAGCAATAATGATGTGTATAATACACACTGGAAGATTTTCCTAAAATCTCGAAAGAATATTTGACTTATTTCAGTAAGAAATTTGAAAAAATGTTACGAATGCTGTAACAGTTTGAATGAGTATACAGAAATAATAAATATAATAAATAACTTCCGAAACATGCGTGGTTCCACCGCTTGACATAAAAGATAAATGCAATTTTAACCTCAAATTGAAAGTATTTGAACCCCTATTGAAATTTTGTAAAATATATTGGTAATGTTGTGTCGATATACCAACCTTTGCTGAATACGACTTTGGAACGAATAGAGTAATTTCGGGTAATATGAACCATGCGTCTAATGTGGACCACCCCTATATCTTAGAAAATGTTTTACATATCACAACGTCGCATTGCTATATGATCTCCTAATTAGTGAAAAGAAACATGTGATTTGAAATTTTTTTACCACAAATATAAATATTTTAAGTCGGGTAGTGTGAACCACTATAAAAAAGCGAGTCCTTTTCATAAGGACAAGTTCGAAACATGGACCCATATTACAAATATTTCTGCGAGGAAATATTCTGCCCTCTATTTGTAGCTTCGGTTGTATAATGAAGCTAGGAACTTCAAAACGCCTCAAATGGAACGGTTCCCTTAAATGGGGCCTATTCCAAAACATGGTCCCATATATTTTTGCATCCATTACAATTTATTACATGTAATTCACAATATATGTATATATATATATATATATATATAATTTTGGACGTGGAATATATTTAAACAATATTTCTATTATGTTCTTGAAATAATTAATAATGGTGGTTCAAATTACCCGAAGTTCCTCTATTAGGGGACACCCCATTGTCGGTTTTAACAAATTTAATTTTGTATTTTGATTTAATTCGAACGTACACTTATTCAAGAATCTCAAGAAAACTTGAAGATATAGCCAATTTATTATGCTAGCATATAAGCATATATATGCTATATGGGACCATCCAAAACATGGTCCCATATATTTTTGCATCCATTACAATTTATTACATGCAATTCTCAATATATATATATATATATATATATATAATTTTGGACGTGGAATATATTTAGACAATATTTCTACTATGTTCTTGAAATAATTAATAATGGTGGTCCAAATTACACGAAGCTCCTCTATTAGGGGGACCCCTCATTCTCGGTTTCAACAAATTTAATCTTGTATCTTGATTTGATTCGAATGTATACTAATTCAAGATTGCCCCTATGAAATTTCAAGCGAAAATCTCAAGAACAATTTATTATGCTAGCATCAAGTGACGCCAAGAGGGCTTCTCAAACTTTAAACGCAGTTTTGTCCAAATAGCGTTTTTGCGAATGGCGGCCACTATAACTCAAAAACTAATAATCCGATCGTTTCCAAATTTTGGGACGTTTCTCTGTGAGTGTATATCTATGGTATGAACGAGGACAAATCCAATCGGTCAAGATCATCCTTATTTTTTAACTTGGTGTCTGGTAAAAAATAGGCGATTTTCCAAAAATATTTTTCTAAAGGTCCTCCATTTTGTTGATTTTTGAGCGAAGTCAAAAATCCTAGTTCATACGAGAGCCAGACATGTACCCTTTTTAACACCGTTGGAATTTTCGGATTCCGATGTTCCAGTGAGGAGTTATCATGCCCGCCATCAAAAATAAAGTCTTTTCTTTAATCACATAAAAAATAACAAACAATGTTTGTAAATTATTTTTCTTTTCCTTAAAATCTTCAAATATATATCTTAACAAACTTTGGTACTGATTTACCAGCCCATTGTAAATCTTGAAAATTTAAAATTGAGAATGGGCGGGTTCCCTTAATCTAGGTTTTTTTTTTTAAAGAAGCTATTAAAAACTTCTGGGAATAATATGCCTAACAAACAACTATGGGAACAGATGAGGATCAGTGGCGATATCCAAAACTATATATCCCTTGCTAGACAATGCCATACTTTAGCAAAATGTTTATACCTCCCAAAAATTGGGGTTAACTTTATATGGTATGGTTTTATATATATGGTTGCATACCCAAATTACAGAATAATGTGTTTGTACACACATATGGGGAGCTCGGCCAATATTATCGTCGAAAATGTCGATAAAATCGGTAGTTCACCGGCATGTTAGCAGTCGTAACATAAAACTGTTTTAAACCATTTGGGTGCCACACCAATTTACAGAAAAATGTGCCACACCAATTTACAGAAAAAATCGAATTTTCAGCTGCGTATCCTTGGCCAAACGGAATGAGATATACCCATTTCTTAAACGGATGGTAACATACTATAACCCTGTGCGAAAACGATCGTGGCCAAAGTGCGGTGGAGCACCTCAACAAGTGGACAGTTTAAAGATAGCAATTGACCAGAACCGGTCCGAATTGGCCAACAGGAGAGGTTTCGTGTTCCACCAGGACAACGCTAGGCCAAACACATCTACAGTGACTCGCCAGGAACTTCGGGAACTTGGTTGGGAAGTTTTAATGCATCCGCTATACAGTCCGAAATCGGCACCAAGCGATTATCCCCTTTTTCTTGCATTGTAAAATTTTTTTAATAATAAAAAAATTTCAAATAGAGAGCAGGACTTATATGAGAAGGGCATTATTAAGATCCCTTTAAAATGACAACAAATCATACAAAAACATTGCATATTTGGCAAAAATCGGACATACCGAAGCATGTTAAATAAAGTCCTATAGTTCATATAAAAATAATGGATTTATTTTCTTTCTTTACAGAATTTTTAGTCGAAACTCCCTAAAATATCGACATATGGGAGATATCGTTATAATGAGACCAATATTGATTATTTTGGGAAGGGGGATTTGTTACGTTATTAAAAAACACATTTTACCAAAAACGTTGTCTGAATACAGAATTTTGTGGGATATCATTATATTGGGGATATACAATAACGGTGACCGATAAATCCCATTTTCAATGCGAAACATCCTTCAAGTAGTACCAACGAAATTCCTAATATTGCGGGATCTTTCGTGATTTCAACCGATAGTCAGACAGACATGATTAAATCAGACGGATTTATTTTGAGTGCAAACCGAATGACAAATTTAATATATACTCCACTTTTGGTTTAGGGCATAGTTATGCCGTCATGGTTCATTTTCTGATATGTTAAGGATTTTGTTAACGATATGTAATCATGAAGATGCCATTCATTTTATGGTGTAGTAAATGAAAATAAGGAGTCCACGAATATGAAATAATCCGATATTTCTTCGTAGTAGTGAGAAACAAATAACTATTTCTAACTCCAACAAATCTCAAAATCAATATATCGATATTATTTTTAATATTTCGTAAAATTCCCATTAATATGCCAACAACGTATTTCTTACTTCATTTTCAGTTTCTTCCATTGTGCCTGAAATTGCCATCAACATTGCCAACAGTGTTGAATGGATACCGGCTGCTTCCTTTGTTTTGTTTTAGCTACCCATATACCTATTTGCATTGTCGCCTTCAAGTGAACTGCTGAGAAAGAAGAGAGCAACCGTGCGAGAGCAATAGACCCACAAAAACCTTTATTGTTGTTCATGGTCATATTAAAGTGCACAAATGGCTGTGTTGCTGTTGCTCTTGGTATTGTTGCGCTTAATCGTCTGTTAAAACATTTCACATTGTTATTTATGTCCACACAATGTGAATTAAATATATATCCCCGTGTCAATATCCCTCCCCGGTACACTATGCATATGGATGTGTGTTTGCGTGTGTGTGTGGTAAAGTATCGTTGACATTTAATGTGGTTGTTGCTGTGTTTACATGCACCATGTATGATAGAAAACGTGAAAGGATTATAGAAAAATGCTGCAAATCTTTATATTTTGGTGCATACCTTTCACTACACTATGATGCTTCGTTGTTGAATATCCTTGTTTATCCTTCTTTGAGAATTTATTTATTTTTCTAACAACAATAATTTCACTATTTCCAACGCAAAATCGTATTTAAGCCGTAAACACTTTAATCTCTCTATTTAATATTCAATGCAAAATTAAAGTGCAACACACATGCCGCTATCACACATGTTAAAACACCACAAGGAATCAAATAACCATTTGCCCATCATATATTCGCATTATTAAATTTATTATTAATTAATATTCTTTTGATGGCTTAATTTTACTCAATGAATAATTAAACAATTGTATTTGGATTTGTTATTTATTACACAAATAGTGATGTGTTAAGATCTCTCAATAAATTAACACTCTAACTCTTTGCGCTGTGATATAAATTGGAATTGGATTATGAATATTTTATTATCTTCATTATCACCATCATCACAGAATTCATACACATCACAAAAAACACACAGGCCGCAATTTTTCGAAACACGTCTACGTCCGGCGCAAGCTTAAATCAAACTAAATTTTCCTAACAGCCTGTTTGTGTTTAACATAAAAATTCCAGGATCGAACTTCGTGAAAATTCGTAAGGCATTCGGCTGCTTGTGATTGGTTGGTTGTTCCAAGCAGAGAGTTTCGTTGAATTAACTGTTAACAACAAGAAACTAACACAAATACCCTCACTCCCATACGGCCATCACACTGAGAGTTTGTGAGAATGAGAGTGAGAGAACTCAATGTTGTATCGTGTTGCAGACAGGCATATAAACATAGAATAACAGTGTTGCTCTTGTTAATATTGTTTGAGTGTCATTTTAAATCATATGAACAGCGTTGACCTACCTCAAGGATAATGAAGAAATTCCAATGGTTTTACTTTTTTGTATTGTTTTATGAGGTCGATATACATATAGACAGCAACCATAACAGACTTGACAGTCACTATTCTTAGAATTTATTAGAACTTCAACGCAAATGTTTTTACTGCTTTGACTAGTTTAACCTCCTCAACCCTGAACGCAATTTGGAAAATATGTAACACTGAACAATAATTGACGTATATAAGTTTCAGATACTCTATACACCAAAAAACGACTATAGAAGTTTCTAACCAGAGGTTTTTTTTAATTATCTGCAATTTCGGGATATATCACTTTTGATATTTTGACAAGTATTTGACAAACACTTGACAAGTAAAAAGTGTGTCATTACTAAAACTGGGATAACATAAGTGATTATATCAATTTTTATGAGTTACATTTGTTCGAGTTTCTGTTACGATCGTATACTCTTATGTTATATACGTCGGTAATATCAACCATTACGGAATGTCGGGCTTTAGGTATACGATAACTCTGGTAGGAAGTATGCCATTTGATCCTATCGTTGCACATCAAAATATTTCTTCCACACTTAAATCCATTTCGAAGATGGGGAATATAGATTTATATATTCTACGAAAATTAGTTTTATAATATTATGCGCAGGTGTAATTTTTATTAACCCGTCGTCAGCGCCATCTATTGATGGATATGCTTCAAATCGGTCACATCAGTTTTTCGAGTCCAACTTTCGAAGCGTAAAACAGATTATTGCATTTCAACGAAATTGGTGTCATATGAAAGCGTAAAAAAGTCTACTTTTGACATGACCCCATTAAAACACACATTTTTCCGAAAAAACTAAGATAAACTTCAATACTAAAACATTAAGAATTCCATAACATTTATGCAATTATATCTCTCACATCAAAAGTTATAGGAAAACCAAATGAGGTTTAAATTTTGCATAATCGATTTTGAGTGTATCCATTCAACAGATGACGCGGACGACAAGTGTTTGCCAGTGCTTCCAAATTTAGAGAAAACTATCGGTATTTTAGATCCTTCATAATTTTTGAATGTGTAATGATACAGAAATAGTTCTAAAAAAGTACTGTTTTCTGGGATTCTTCATAACTTGTGCTTCACTTTGAGATTCAATAGGAAAAAAGAAAAGTGAAAATGCTTATTTTCATATTCAATAACACGGACATTTATACATTCACTTAACTTATAAAAAAGTGTGCAATTGTACTTTTCATATGACACTCCTTTTATTTTTATATCCGCAATAGGAAAAAGTTATGTTAAAAGATCACGTCAAAGGCGCCATTCATTCATGAAAGCACTTTCATTTAAATAGATGGCGCTGAAGACAAATGTTTGCCAGTGCTGTCAAGTTTGCAAATCATCGTAGGTATTTAAGACTCTTATAGCTTAACGATACTGAAATAACACAAATGCATAATAATAGTACATTAGTACATCAACTATCTTATAGTGCCCAGTATAATTGACAGAGTTACGAACATTAGGTATTTCGAAACATCGTTGAGTTCAAATGCAAATAACTAGACTACTTAACCGATGTTCAACGAATTTGGAAGAAATTCTAAAATGTTATTACATATTGACAATTCATGTATAAACTAATCTTACAAAAGGGGAAAATATCATTATGTGAAGTCCAAACATAATTTAAATATCGTCTTTTTTAATGTATTCAAAGCAGTACAGTGCAAAAATAAATGATCCATGGCCACATAACTTATGTTTTGTAATATTACATTGTGTGGGATGTACCAGAAGTTGATTTAAGTTTCAAAGAAATATTACAATATGCGTATTTCGTATAAAATTTTTGCCCAATTAAAATAATAAACAAAGCGTTTCATTCTTATTACTACTGCCACAGGTAGTCCAATAGGTATTTCTCAATAAATCGTTTAAGTGCTCGAATTAAATAGACAATTTAAAGCCAGACCCACATCCATTCATTTTGTATTTAATGTGCACAATATCGAATTCTTGAGCATCTTTGTTTCGTCCCGCACCTGAGTTAGGTCTCGTATTCTCCTACTGGTCAACCTTTACAATGCTAATGTATTCCAAAGCAATTTTTAAAGTTTACCCTGACTACCTTCAATGTTCGCGAACTTTTACCTTTTAGGTATTCTTTTGTTCAGCGTGCACTTGAGCCTAACGTTGTTGTATCACAAAACACAATTACAATGGAAGGGAGTCTTAATGCACTGGTAAATTATGGCTTTCGTCCTTAATTGAATTTTCAGGCGCAACATTTGAAAGCATCAGGTAATGGTGCTATTTCTTCTTCTCTCGTTTCGTTGTTATTACCCCCTTGCTTTTTCAATTTTTTTTTTGGTTTCTATTTGTAAAACGAATGAAATTTATTGCCTCTTTACCTCTTTGCTTTCAGAACAAGGCCATGTCTTCATAATTATTTATTCTTTAATTTATATACTTTACCAAAAATATGAAAGCCACAATATTAATGTAGACCAGAAATTTATTTATGATAAATTCCTTTGCACAAACTTTCAAAGGAAACAAATGGATTTTAGTGCATGCTGTATTTTAGCTACTTATTGACATTACAATCCATTTCATATTAGAAATTCCCCAGAAATTAGTTTTGACCACAACAAATTGACTTATTTGTCAATCTACTTGTGCAAATTATTTCTTGGTTTTTGAATTAATTCAAATAATCTGAAAAATGACCACATAAAATCATCAACACTGTAATTCATTTGAAATTTTGATTTTTCCTGATGTGAGTAAATGTTTGATAATTTGTGAAATTTGTCCAGTCATACCTCTATTTTGAAGAATGTCAAAAGTTTAATTTGCAACATAACCCTATTTAAGATATTTCCAAAAACTAATTTAGCATAATCATAAACAACATTTGCCAACCACATTATATCGAGTAATTAGGAAATCTGCATTCGTTTGAATACCATAAGGAATGTGAGTTTGGGCTAGTATTTTCCAATATTATTTGCCAACAAGAATTATACAGAAGGTAAAAAAGGTAAAATTATAAATGAAAAATGTTGTGAAATCTGTACGTTTAAAAAATAGCATTATAATGTCTAACTGATCATTTCTGGACCTGACTTCAAAGTGGAGGAATTATCAGTTAGGAATGGAACAAGGCTGGTGCCGGCTTGTTGCTTGAATCACACCTTGAATCGCAATGTTTGATCGCCTAGAATAGCATAAACTCTTTGGGCCACACAAAGTTACAACATAATACAGTTACAAACATAATGGGTTCTCATGGCACAATTACGTGTTTAACAACTCCACGGGAAAACTTGGGTCCAATACCATTACAGACATCATACGGTGTTACTATCCGTATTGCGATTGCCTGGTTTGCATGGCGCTTCGATAGACAGATTACCTAGAGCCTTGAATGTAGTCTCAGATAATAAAATCCAAACATGGCAAGCGATGCAGAATTCAGACAACCTTATATGCTACATTACAAGTCGGTTAACATTTTAGTCTTCTTCTTTAAAAATAACTTATATAAGGCAGGATCTGTATATGATGCCTATGTTAAATAACTTACCACATTATGCATAATAAAACTTGAAACGGGCTTCCAATGTTTAGTAAATTTTATTTTAAGGGACTATAATGGGATAATAGGCACCATTAAACTAACCACTCGCTCATAACATATACCTTATATTGACGCTTGTGGTATTATATTAAATATTATCAAACGACCACCATATACTTATGTATATATTGAATTCAGTCACAATTTTGGACCACAAAATAAATGAAATGTTGCTGTTAGAAACAGATGTGTGTTTTGAGACAAAATCTCCAAAAAAAAATTAAAAATCTAAAAGAAATATTTATGTATATACTGGTACCTACGAAATTCCTAATGAAGGACATGCCATACAACAACAAAATCAAATATCCACAAATGGAATCCTCAAATTCTCATAAAGAGGCTACGATGAGGCCATTCTTTTTCCATTTACTAAGAGTTGTGGTGGGTTGTTTGGTTGTTACATTTTGCTGCATCATCAGTAAACAATGTTGGGGAAAAAAAGGTAAATGGCAATTGAAAAGTGTTTGTGAGAGGTGCACCTTTACAATCAGGCTGTATCACAAACGACCTCAGCAATTTTGTTTTCCACTTTTATGTTTGCTGGTCCGTTGTTGTTGCTATAGCTGTTATTGTCTTCTTTGTTGTAAAATGCGACAGAATAGATGAAACCATTCCCCAGGATGTCCTAATGACCAAACATCACAATACCACACTATTCTCCTAGACAATGTTGCACGGAGTATAAACTAAGGAAAACCACACGCATACACACACATTCAACTTCTCTAAAGCCACACTCACAAGCACTAGATAAATCATTTGGCTTTGGTTCACATGTAATCCATACGGAAGAACATCCCTGAATGTTGTTACAGATGTTTTCAACGACAACTTTCTAAAATTCGAAAAGAGCTACAGATTTGAATTCCAGAAAATTGTCAAAAAATACAGCAAGGAAAACTTTCAACCAAATGGGACTCTAAATTTGGCAAAATGGTAAAAATACTCAAATGTGTTTAGCTGCAGAATGCTTGAGGAGGAGGGTGGAGTTGGCTGAAATTCTTTATTACACAACAAAAGAAACAATGATGTTTTATGTCATGTGCCAAAGGAAGCACATTGTAAATGTTCGTTTAAAAATCTCATAGATTTCATGGGAAATACAGTCAAATACTACTGCCCTCTCCCTCCTCACTTCGTTCATTCGCACACACACTCACACATAAGCGTGGTAATATATTTGTGAATGTTAGGTCTCATACGTAAAATATGCATAACACGAAAGTCATTCGTACAGCAGCCGTAGCAGCAGCGGCAATATATGACTAGCTAAAAAAATCACAAACGAAACGTATTGTAGATGACACATGCATAACTGTTATTTGCATACGTTAGCTGTACATCGTTTGCACGTCACATTTGTACGTACTATATACATATATAAAGTAAATATATTTTCAATGTAACGAGTAATACATAGATCTGCAGCAGGGACAACAGCGATATTCCGAGGAATTGGACAACGTCAACTGTAATGATGTGAATAAAGATTTGCACAGTGATCATTTGAGCATGGTATTTATATTATCACTCCTCAAATTAAATAGAAAAGAAGAATAGAAAACAAATAAAAATGAAGCTTAGAACTAAACATCGAAATATAACACACTTCAGCGATTGAAGTTGGAAAGTATGGTTAAAATGTTCAATGTAATAAATATTGAGGGAATAGAGGATTTGCAAATGCCGAATGCTACGGTTCCCATTATATGGATGCTTTATACGACTATAGGCCAATATGTTTAACTTTTGCCACGAAAATAATTCAATTACAGCCATTTTGGTTGGAAAAAAAATTCCTCAATATTGTGAAAATTATGAGTACCGTTACATGGGGACTTCACCGAAAAATTAAATAATTTATATAATTTTTAGTACGGAAATACGTTACAATTAAATTTGTCATAAAGTCCTCCGATCGATTATCAAATGGGGGCTATGCATAAACGTCCCGTGTATAAAAACTATCTCAATTCTTTCGAAAGGAAACTTTTTTACAATAATGCCGAGTATACTACATACCGAACAGCTAGAATTGGCTAGATTGCCCTGCTTTTAGATGATTGTGTAGTTTAAAATTAAAAAGTAACTCGTCAAGCTGAATAGTATAGAAATATTGTGAATTAAAGTGTGATTATACCCTTCACCACACTGTGGTACAGGGTATTATGTCTTTGTGCATATGTTTGTAACAGGCAAAAGGAAACGAGATAGACACACGGTTCCTTTTGAGAATATGCATAGAATCACCTTCTGAGTCGATTTACGCATGTTCGTCTGTCCATATTAAATTGTAAACAACGTACAGGTCGCATTTATGATATGAAATTTGGCATAGGTCACTTATTTGGCCCAAGGACGAACCCTATTGAATTGAAAAAAATCGGTTCAGATTTAGATATAGCTCCCATATATATTTTCGTCCCATGAAGATTCACTTTATCGGAGTATGCGATCGCGGTCATAATTTTCATGAAGTGATCTTCAAACATCTTTGGAAACAATCTTCCTTAAACAGTTAACGTTCCGTCTTTGTGTCAGATGGGGAGTATGTAAACTTCTAAACAATTTAAAGACTAAAATAATATAATTATATATATATATATATATATATATATATATATATATATGCACATGTCGTGTTTGTAGAGTTATGGTTAACCTCAATGAATTATAATATTTTGACTCTAACATGAAGTCCATAAAAACCTATGCCAATGTTATTGGCATAGAGTATTTTTTGGATTTTAATTTTTGTAATCGAATATACCACTGTCTGACATAGAACAGTTATCTTTGAGATCATCTGGAAATTTTTGGCACGTATCTATTCCCTTTTTTACAGTCGTTCTTTATGTAACGAATGTCAAAACATTAAAATATTATTTGAAATTATGTCTACGGCAAAGAAACTATTCTTACGTGAACCTTTGCCATTAGATGTCACATGAATTGTATGGTCTTGACTTTTTTCCCTTGCATGTCCATAAGTATCGAAAACTTTGAAGATGCCAACCAAATTGTGAATATATTAAAAATACATTTTTGTAATACGTACGAATAAAATGTCACGACACATGTCATATATGGCAAATATCATAAAATGACATGTAATAATATAAGGGGATTAGTTGTTGAATTCAATGAGCAAATTTCGAATTTACCATTGAATCTTTAATAATTATTGTGCACAAATTCTTGCAGACTGAAGTTGAAAGGACATTGGGTGATTTCTATGAACACGAAATATTTTGTAGCTACATACAATTAAATATATTATATATAAGAATCCATAACATTATGAAAAAATATATATCCAGGAAGCTTATGAAAGGATACATATCATGATATTTGCGTATATTAAATGCGTGTACATGAAAGTATACTGCACATGGATTGTTTTAAGAATTCAATGATTTATTAGTCACGCTCAGAAGCATACAAAATGTTTGCGTACAAAAATAAATTCTCATGAGAAGATAAACTCAAACCTAACCAGATAAATACACCCACATACATAAATGGATCAAATAATGTTCTGACAACCTGCACAAAATAAATAATTTTCAGATCATTGTACTTTTTAACGATGTCAGTAATGTTCCAAACGCGTAGCGTGAATACAACGAAAAAAATTAAAATATTTTATTAACTCTGCGGAATTGTATATAAGATACATTTGAATTTTAAATAATTTTATTACACAGTACGACGTGACGAGTTCACTTTTTTCTCATAAGGTAACTCATGTCGAGAATATTCAGTGAGTAACCACCTAGGTAACGTGGAAGTTATATTTAAATAATAATGATGTACGCTGATGTATTTTGTTATGTAACATGACATTCTCTATTCACTCTATATCCCACAAGTATGATTCGAACACGGTCGGTGAATATTAAAAGAGTCAATGGACCAATTTCGTTGTTGTGAGAAATCACCTATTTGCCAAGCAAAGCTATTTATGGGGCATACATATCGTAATAGTGATTAATATTGCTATTATCACAGTATACTGGCAAATTTAACACAATGTCACGACATTTTTGCTTCAGCACACAATTTAGTTATGCGATGTACTTTGGTTTAGTTATTCCTTTATTTGGATGTTCTCAATACACAAAGGCTTAAAAAATATGTTTGTGATGATCTTGTACGGCCCCTATCCCATTCAGTTTTTACTACACTCACAGTCTCAGATATGACACTTAAGCTTGGGAACACACCCGTCCTCTGGGTTGGGGAACAAATGTGGTACGTAAATCCCAAAGACTGTGTAGGCAATGCTGTATGGAGCTTTAAATATCATTAAAAAAGTATATGAAGATCTGAACACATCTAATCTGAGGCCGATTTTGGCAATTTTTATTAAGATTTGACTACCAATGAGAATAAAAAAATATTTAATTACAGCCAATTCGATTGGACTTTATTTTTTCGAAAACGATGATGGAAGGGCTGTCAATTTGGAGCGTTAGGTCATACGATAACCGACTTTTTGCCTGCCATTGAAGCATACGCCTTGAATAATATGTAATTTCAACAAGACGATATCACATGCCGAGCGAATATGATTTTATTGCAAAAGTCGTTTTTAAGACTCTGCGAGCAATTAAAAACTCACATTGATTAAGTTATGGCTGAGACACTGCGCTATATGTGTTAAAATATTGTAGAAAATTAACTCAAAATAATCCCAACAGTTCTCCTGGAGGACACTTGAATGATTTAGTTTTTCACACATAACTTCAACGTCAAACTATATTTAAAAAAAAATATTTTATTTACGTTTTGAATTTTAAACCACAAAATGGATAACGATGTATGTCACTTCATCCCAACTCTAATCTTGAGTGTATTGGATTTCATTTAAACAATTTTATGATGTATACTATATCAAACGGGCATCATTTAAGTATAGATTTTTTGTGAATATCTATTTTTGTGTTGAAGCGATAAATATCAAGTTTTACGAAATAATCAACCTCCATTAGATTAATATACAACCACTTGCATTCGAAGAAGCCTAATATAATAAAATATAATAGTTTTGTTATCCAAACATAAAACTACTAAATTTAATAATGATCAGAACATAGGATTTCATCGTGTAATAATAACACATAAATATTTTATAACATTCAACAATCAATACAATAACAAAAAAAAAAAAAAAAACCAGTAAGGAAAGTAGAAAAGTCGGGCGGGGCCGACTATATGATACCCTTCACCACTTTGGGTATATTCAACAGATGAATGCTAATAGACGTCGAATTCTGCAACCTATACTAAATTTTTCATTTGTTCAGATATACGGTTGCTTCTTACAATGGGACAAAATTACCAAAACTCGGCAGAAAATATATATAGAAGCTCTATCAAAATCTGAACCGATTTCTACACTTTCCAAATTTCAAAACTTTAGTACGTTGTGCAAAATTTGTGTCAATTTTGTGTAAAATTGGACAAAAATATATATGTAGAAGCTATATCAAAATCTGAACCGATTTCAATGAGAATGGCAGAGATTATCTTATATTAACTTCTGTATTGTACATAATTGTGTGGCAATCGGACAAACTTTGGGTCTTTAGTGCACAATTTACATAAAATCGGAAGCAAAAATATATACGAGCTATATATAAATCTCATTTCACTTAAATCTCCAGACTCATTTTAGTACACTATGCCAAATTTTGTGCAAATCGAAATATGTATAGGGACTTCGGTACACTATTTACATTAAATCGGACGAAAATTTATATAGGAGCTATATTTAAATCCAAACCGATTTTCGAGAAACTTAACGTGCACTATTCTAGACTTAATTAAGTACGATATGCCAAATTTCGTGCAAATCGAAGGATATATAGGGACTTTGGAACACCATTTACCTTAAATCGGACGAAAATATATATGGGAGCTATATCTAAATCTGAACCGATTTTCAGCAAACTTAACACACATAAATCTAGACCTAATCCATTTCGCTATGCCAAATTTCGAGCAAATCGAAGGATATATAGGGACTTTGGGGCACCATTTACATCAAATCGGACGAAACTATATATGGAGCTATATCTAAATCTGAACCGATTTTCAGCAAACTTAACACACATCAATCTAGACCTAATCCATTTCGCTATGCCAAATTTCGAGCAAATCGAAGGCTATATAGGGACTTTGGGGCACCATTTACATGAAATCGGACGAAACTATATATGGGAGCTATATCTAAATCTGAACCGATTTTCTCGAAACTTGGCAGACATCACTCTAGGCTTAATTTAATACGTTATGCCAAATTTCGTGCAAATCGAAAGATATATAGGGACTTTGGGGCACCATTTACATGAAATCGGACGAAACTATATATGGGAGCTATATCTAAATCTGAACCGATTTTCTCGAAACTTGGCAGACATCACTCTAGGCTTAATTTAATACGTTATGCCAATTTTCGTGCAAATCGAAATATATATAGGGACTTTGGGGCACCATTTACATGAAATCGGACGAAACTATATATGGGAGCTATATCTAAATCTGGACCGATTTTCACGAAACTTGGCAGACATCATTCTAGACTTAAATGATTACGCTGTACCAAATTTCGTGCAAATCGAAAGATATATAGGGACCGTTTACATTAAATCGGTTAAATATATATATGGGAGCTATATCTAAATCTGAACCGATTTTTCCCAATTTCAATAGGGTTCGTCCTTGGGCCGAATAAGTGACCTATGCCAAATTTCATCCAATTCGGATCATAAATGCGACCTGTACTTTGTTTACAATTTAACATGGACAGACAGACAGACGGACGGACAGACGGACGGACGGACGGACATGCTTAAATCGACTTAGAAAGTGATTCTATGCATATTCTCAAAAGGAACCATGTGTCTATCTCGTTTCCTTTTGCCTGTTACAAACATATGCACAAAGACATAATACCCTGTACCACAGTGTGGTGAAGGGTATAAATACATATAAAATGTGTTGATTAAGATAATAGTCAACTATTGCATTGTCTGTCATTTATCTGCTCGATGTGTGTTCGCGATTCCAGATATCTGTAACGTATTCAAGTTGTTTTCCAGGGAAAACAGAGAGAAAATAAATAGCATTATTGAAGTGACTAACAACAGTCCCTAAGGAATGCCAATGTAATACGAGTTGTCAGTTGCGTACTACGGCAATTGTGCTTTGAATTTAATGTATGATACGCGAAACAATACAGCGAATACAATAGCGTATAGGTGCAATATGGAATAAGTCGCAAAGAAACGTATAACAACATGTAATGAAGTATGTATCAACATTTAAAAGAATTATTTAATATTTAGCATAATCATAACATTTAGCATAATATTTGATTAATAACTTCAGTAGGAAATCTTGTAATTTATTTGAAATCTGTCTTCATTGTTTAAAAAAAATCTAAATTTGCCTTTATGTATGTAATTTTAAATTACGTTTTTGTGGTAAAGTATTTTATTTCAGAGTGTGAATACTCTGCAATAAATACTCTGACATCTAAATATTTTTTCCCGAATTGTATCACAAATTCAAATACGTTTATTCCAAAGAAACAAAAAACAATCGCAAACTTTAAAAATCTACTCTGTTGCCATTTTTCACACAACATTCGTTTGTTATCACATTTTGTATTTCACATGTACAACAGATAGTCTTGTATCTGTTATTTCCGATACACACGTAAAGGACTGGATAATGTAGTCGCTTAACACGTTTAAACACTTCACACATTAAAAGACAAAATCGACTTTTATCGCTATGGTGGGTGCTAACAAAGTGATTTAGTTAGATTGAAGTAAAGCTCTTGACAATTGTGCATATCTAAGACAGAGAGATCACACACGCACATCGACTTGTGTTAAGGCGTTAAGACACGCAGCCACACACACACACGCTTATCACCGCTTAGCCATCCATAGAAACTGTAAAAGTTTACGATTCGCTTGAATAAAGACGTCACATGCACACAGCAAGACGACTTAGTGTGGCGTATTAGTTTCAGACATATAAAATGTACGTTACGTATTCGGCACCCATGTATTACCGCATTTCAGAAGTTTTCATACAGAGTGATCTAATGGATATTCGGATTATCTATACGACATAAGCTGAATTGATCCGTTGCGTCAACCGTCGTGTTATTTCTTATCAATAATACAACAATCACAAGGGAACGATAACATCAACGCTTAAATTTGATGTCCGTAGTTATATATTTTAAGAATCGCTATGTCGTTCAACTAAATTTTACAATTGTTAAAACGGTTCGAAGTATAATGGGTAATGTAGACCAGTAGATACTGTAGATTTCATGAGATCATTGCTTTAGTCCCTGTATACCAAAGGAAAACCAAGGTAGGTTTTGACTTCCACGTGTGGCCCTGTTGGCCCCAAAAAACTTGCAGAGGGTTTGGGTAAGATCTCTGTAACAAATATTTAAAAATGCTTCGGAATCTATAACGTTCATTCATTTAAACATTGATTTAAGTATAGTAGTATTCTTTTAATGTATATATAATTTTGAGATTCGCATAGACGAATGTAAAACATGAAACCTCAAAATAGTCAATTTTTTTAAATTAAATACAACGCTAAATTTGGATAAAAAATCTAGAAAAAAATTAATATTTATAAAAATTATATATATATATGGAAAATATTTATATTTTTGTTAAAAAATGGGTGAAAATACAAAAAGAATGATTCTTAAAAAATTTTCCAAATATTTCCATTATTGAAAATTTTGCAGTATTCTTATCTCAAACCGTTCTTGACCGTCGGGATAACTGTGGTCAGTACTATCTTTACAAATTATAATGGATAGATTGGCGGATGGACACATATGTCTAGATCGACCCATCTATTCGACATATGACGAACGGTATACATTTTGCTACGTTACAAACTCTTGATGTGTCACAGAGCTACTTAAATGTAGTTGTGTTGAGTTATATTAATGAAAAAAATATTATATTGAAAGAAGCACAATTTTTAGCTTTTAGGACCATACTGTCATGATTTTACTAGGTACTTTAGTTTACACAACTTAAGACTCATTTTTCCTTTTTTTTTTTTTTTGTTTACAATTTATTAATACACAATTCAAAATTGAATTTCACCTCAGCGTTACTTGGCTTTATAGAATAAATATAGAAATATAATAATAATTATATATATTTTTTTAAATATAAAAATATGTATGACAATATTAATGCACACCCTTATAGAAATTTATAATTGGTCACTTACAGAATCATATGTTGAGGTTGCGGTTATAATACCATTGTAAATGTAATGGGTGTAAATATTCCGCTAAGCAAAGAAAATGCTATTGTAATAGTTACCAGCTATATGTGTTATACGTTGACAATATATTAGAAAGTTTTTTTTTTAATATGCATAGTTTTCATTACAAAGGCAAACCTCTCGATGCTTGAGGTTGGTTTCTCTCTTCTAGTTTTTTTATCCCCATGGCGTTGTTGGCAAAGGAAAACATTTTGCTATTGCAGCTCTTATTCATTTCGCCATTGTTTGCCTTTCACATAGAAGTATTTGTTACTATTGTTGCTTATCCATTGTTGTTATTTTATAAATAGTTGTTGCTTTCATTGGTAGCCGTTGCATGCGGAACGTTCATTGGAACATAATAAGAACGGATGAATAGCAATGTTATACAAACATTGTTTCCGTTTCTCATTCACATACACACATACATACAAGCTGTGTTCTTACATGTAGTCAAGTATTGGCTTTCACTTGCAACAAAAGTCCTGAATTCATGAGAGGATTAGTAAATGATTTGATTGTGTGTTCGGTGGTTTCGAATTGCTGGAAATTGGGCCGTAAGCTAAGAGAGTAATGACCAATATTCCAAATTTATTGCCAGCATACATCTCTGTGTCACTTCAATATTTCGATTTTCGTTTATGTGAAATTTTGATTTCAGAGAATTTAAGATTATATAGATAAGTAGAACAAATAGTTTTTGACAAAAATTGACAATACCAATTATATCTTTGTAGCATCAGCCTTAAAGCTAATGAAGGTATATACTTTTTGATTCTATAAAAATGTGTTGTATTGAAATATCGATTTTATACACTAACAGCCTGTTTTAGTAAGACAATCGAAAGGTTTCTTCGTTTTCATTCGAAACAAAATCCTTACTAGACGAAAATTGAACGAATGTTATATCGAAATGGTAATGGTAGACCATTTCGCAAAAATTGGACTTCACTATAACAAAAAATTTGACTTTACTAAACAAAAAAAAATTAAGTATATTTGACGTGTGTCGTTTTAGTTTCTCATTCATGTTTTACAAATTATAATTGTAATTTAACAATAAACTTACAAATACTGATACGTTTTTATTTTTCATTATTATACTAAAAAAATTTATTGGATTTGGGTATTTTGTTTCTATTTCTCTTTCGATTCTCATTTTTAGAACCAAGGTCTATATATTGGGTTATTCAGTAAGACATGCTGATATCTAGATTTTTTGTTTAAATATATTGAATTCAAAAAAATTACCATAGTTAGCTTCGATAAAGGCTTCGATAAAATTTTTAATTAGTTTTAAAATTATCCTAAATTACACAAAATTTTTATCAAATGTGGGGTAAAAGCAATTATTTATAAAAAATAAATTCTATAGTGCGCGTTCAAAAAATGCAATATAAATCGGAATTTGTTCAAAGATATTTTCTTCACAACAACAACTTTTTACAGAAAATGTAGATACAGGGTTGAAATTCGCCTTCTGGGTGATCTTATATTTGGGCCATGTATAGAACATAGTTGTAAAAATATAAGTTATGTTTTGTACTTTTTTTCAAATTTCAAAGTAACTGGTATCGAACGATATTTTATCTCTTATAGAAACCGAATTCAATTCAAATAACTATCATTCATTCGAATATGTCTTCAATCGTCTGCGAGAAACAGGTTATACGTTTCCTTGACACTTTGGAGTAGATTTGGAAGTTTTCATCGCTCTGGCTGGCTGGTATGTACGACAACCTTTATAGTATATAGCCGTGATATTTCATTAAAAGTTCTAACATGGAGCTTATCGCTCACTATTATGATGCGAACGTAGTATTCGATTTTAACCAAACTATGGCACAACCTAATATTTCTACTAAATCGATATCATATTCGAAGATATGTCCATTCGGATTACTCTTTCTGGTACCTACCTCACAAAGGGTCAAATGTTTAAAAAGTTGTAAAACTCAAACTTTGTACATCGTAATGTTTTAACTATGATTGGATGGTGTTTAAGTGGGACCTTGTATCACAGTGTGGTATAGGATATTGAAAACAACCTTAAATGTGAAGATGTGATAAATCGGTTCTCTTCTGATTAGTTTGTAAACAAAACAAATAAATAATAGAGTTGATTATATTCTTTAATCCGAAACGAAAACATATTCACAATAATCTACACAATGACTTTTGAAGGTATTTTAGTATACCACCAATTGTCGTTTCTTGTTCAATATCTTCAATCTAGACAAGCGTTAAAATATTAGTCGGTCTGATAGGCTTTTTTTATGTTTTAAACTTCTATGTTAAACTTCTTTGAAAGACCAATGCTACAAAATCGGATTGTATGATCTATTTGAAAACATTTAACATATACAATGCGACAATTCCATTATAACATTTTCTTTCGAATATTCAATGTTATGTTATTCAATAATTCCCAATCTTGCCTCACTTTGACCTAACTTCATTTATACCATCTCGTGGCAATTGTAAACTATTAGCAATTCAGTATGAGTTTTGGGTCTACAACAGATCTATATATAAAACATATATTTTTTTCGTTCGATATTTTTTCGAGTAACAAAGATTAATTAATCTCATTAGAGGAAAAAGCGTTGCCGACAAACCCATTGTATCCACATAGAATAGCTGTGTGCATACATTTTCCCCTCATAACTAGGTAAATCAATGACAATATGTAAACCCAACATTTGATACAGGAAAATTGAAGCTTGCAATAATGGTTTTTATCGAATTATAATGTTCAAGCAACACCTGCTCATCAATGGAAGCAGCAACGGTGTAGTCATCATCATCGCCATGCGTAGACTTTGAACTCACCTCATGTAGAGACCGACCAACCACATTGTTTTCATCAGCATTGTGTGGTAATAAAGCATTGGCAAAACATTCTGGCCAAATAAATAGAGAGTAGATACGCAATGTCGCACACATACACACACACCCTTACATAAAGGGATCAACCAAGTGTAGTAGTTGTTTGTTTATGAACGTCAATTACATGGGAAAATATGGTCGGACGTTGGCATCGTTTAGCATTTTGTATACGGGTTCGATGTTACAGTTTTTGAGTATCTGTGTTTATATGCACCTATGTTTAGCTATCTATAGTTGTGTGACATACTAGGCTTTTTACATTCCACAGAAATTACAATGCAGATAAACTTATTGATTGGCATAGTTGGCCAATAATGTTGTGTTATCTGACCATAGATGGACTGTACATAACTTCATATTTTCTGAGTAGATGTCATAATTTTACATAAATATTGGTAATAATTTCAAATCCGAAAAATAGTTTATAGTTACAGGTAACTATGTATATTAGAATGGATCAATGTTCGTATGCTACGGAACACTATGGCGTAAGGTATTGCATATTTGTGAATCGGAAGAATTGAATATGATAAAACCTTAATAATTGTTGAGGATATTCCAAGAATCTCTCTCTCAAGTCAACTAATAAATGTCCGTTAGACAATACTTATTGTAATTAAAGAGCAGGTCGATTGCGTTGAAACCTAGCAGGTGTCATTTATTTAGAACCAAGGACTCTACACCACGAAATGTTACACAGGTTAACGATACAGATATAGTTAGCTAAAAAATCTCGTCGTGAACAACTCAGGTTACTGAGACAAGTTATTGATGTTAAGAAAGACAACCGTAGTACACGTGTCTTAAGAACAACTGAGAATGCTACTTCTGTAGCCTAAAATGTAGAAGAACGATAAACGTGGGATTTATCAATTCCTCGATTCCTCCTTTAGAATTCAAAGTTACCAATACATCAATACCGTATTTTGCAAAGAGATAACGTATCATGTTAAAACACGAAAATATCTTGAATTTTGTAAAAATAATACGAAGCAAATAAGATATTTCGGCTTTTTTATTCGGAATCACCAAAAAATAAGATCATCAGCAAAATGTTCGAAAAAAACTATAACAAACTTTTCATCACGTCATAATTCACAAACTGGGTTCTTAATTTTATATGTTAAAATATTTTCCCATTCACATTGTTACATACGGTCAATTACGGTGCATTAAATCACATAAAAATCCTAACGTTGTGAAGTAGTTATTTTACTTTCTACCAAAAATGGGTTTCAGCATTTTCTACAAATAATGATTTGTTTTCTGTTTGTAGTCCTTGAGAGGGGCATATTTAAAGCTCTAGCATTTGCATTCGGCAGTTCCCAAGGGCATGACATATAACTGACTAGAAATTGCAATTCATTTGGAATACTTACTTAATGGTTTCGTATGTGATAAAAAGCAACAACAAAAATGTAACTTAAAAAAAATCTGTAAATGATAAAAAATTGCCACATTGGACACAGCGAAGTTTGGGTTGATATTTTAACCAACTACCAAAGAGCAGAAAGTAATTGCACATAAGAACAACATTAGTAGGTAAAGCTAATGTTGGTTTTTTTGTGTGTACACTGAGAGAAAGGTGACATCTTAAAAATTCTTTCCGAACGAATTATATCTGAGTTGGTTATTTTAATGTTCTAGGACTATCTAGGAGTTCTTAGATAATGAAAGCATATTCGTTAAAGATGTTCCATATGCCTCAAGTTTTTACATACGTCCCAACTAAAGTTCCTTAGTTCTTGGCACATATTCCATGCGATGTGGTTATATGTTGTTAATTTGTGTTTTGTGACAAACTTGTTCGGAGTAAATTTCGAATAAAATATTCGTATATGTGGTGAATAAAAAAATCTCCACTTTTTTAAATAACTGGTCTCGCGTAGTGTGCGGTATGTTCATGCCCATGTGTACCACAACAGTTCGGCCCAAAAGAACCGAATTTCAGGTTTTCTTGTTTGTTTTTATACGTAAACTGCTAAAGTACATCTTCGTAAAAATATTACAATGTGCAACATTTGGACGAACTGACTTGGTTTCTTTCAGTGTATTTATACTATGCTTTTCACCTATCTTTATGCTTTAAATGCAAACCATGTAAGTAATAAGCAGAAAAAATGCAAACAGTGCTAGTTGCAGAAAGCGAATCGCTGTAAAAGATGTAAACAGATAAAGCAAGGCAAAGTTTGTTGTGTCATTTGGTTACAATATCCATTGCTGAATAAGAAGACCATAAGTTGGGCATGCTTAAAAAACGAGTACAGTAATAATCATAAATAGTTGCGTCATCTG
>NW_026887734.1:0-8985 GCF_032173495.1 Musca vetustissima | reverse complement strand
GATTTGAGGTATACTGCGCACCAAAGCCCCTATATATAATTCGATTTGCACGTAATTTGGTACAGCGTAATGAATTAGGTCTAAAATGATGTGTGTTAAGTTTCCGGAAATCGGTTCCGATTTAGATATAGCTTCTATATCTGACCGAATGAAAAATTTAGTATCGTTTATGGATCCAATTTCATTTTACTGGTTCTTCAAAAATACGACGTCTGTTAAGATTCATCTGTTGAATATACCCAAAGTGGTGAAGGGTATTATATAGTCGGCCCCGTCCGACTTTACTACTTTCCTTACTGGTTTTAATTTTTGTTAGGAAGATTTTCCTCTCAAAATGTGAAATTACAACCAATTGGTTTGAAAAACGTGTCTAAATCTCTAAAATGTCGAATGTTGGGGGATACGGTTATATGGTGGATATATCAAAGCATGGACCGATACCAAACATCTATCCCATGATTTGCTGCCCAAAATGTAGCAGAATCATCTGTTGTATTAATTCATGAGTATCCAACGTGAAAACCCTTATATCAACTATATACCACCTTAAACGTTTACAAATAAGATATGATCCGCTTGTAAAGGCGTCTTAATTTTTGGTTCAAGAATATGACTATAGAGTGATACAGTGTAAATTTATCCAATGAAAAGAAATATAATTACTATTTTCATGACATTCGAAAAGTGGAACACTTTTCAAACCGTTTGCATAGTCGTGAGGGTGGTGTGGGGATGAATTAGTGGAATCTTGATATTAAATTTATTTCATGAGGTGTTATCGTAAATAAGTGGTAGAGTATAAGATTTCTCTCATAATCAGTGTTGCCAATTTAGCACTTTTAGTGCTACATTTAGCACTTTTTGAACTGGTTTAGAACTAAAAAAATTGATCTAGCAACTAGCACTTTTTTTAGCTTTTTTATTTCTTAGGAATTTTTTTACAATTTTGGTTTCAATCCAAAAAAATCCCGTTTTTGGTTTTCATATTGGCGCATTGAATTTTCGTTATTTTTCACGCGGTGAATTTGATTTTCCAATGCTACGCGGCATGTGCCGTGCATTCCAAATTTCTTAAAAAATGGTCGGGTACTTCATGTGGTGACTATGACATTGTCTGTTGGTAGATTGTTTATTTGGGAAAATGAAAAATCAAATTAAGCTGTACATTGTATGAGAGCGTTAATTTAGATTTGTATAAAAATAATACTTTCTATTGACCCCTGTTGTGGTCTTCAATTATTCGTTAAAATGTACGCACTACGGTTTATTGCAACCTTGAGTTTGCGCTTTTGACGTTTTAACGAATAATCAATTGTCACTTGTTTTGCCGCCTCCTTCTAGCATCTAGGAGTATCAATCTGTCATTCGGACAGACAACCACGCAAGATCGTTTGCACACAGGCATATCGTTGCCAAAGGTAATATCGTTTACCACCAAACAACCAAATAAACCATTGAATTCTACTTATTACAAAACTCTTGTGTTTTTAATTCTTCTACTTTCCGGCACACTGCGCTATTTATACACCCCCTCCCCTACGGTCCACTGCTCCACGCATTCGGCGTACCGACTCCCATCGGCGGAGCCCCTCTGAGCTAAACATTTGGTCAATTCGAGCCAGATTGAACTATCGAATTGGATATCCTACTGGATTTTGAAACATTCATCCCAACATATTATACAGTCCACAATTTGTCAAAGGTACGTATAGTGCAGTGTTTGTGAGCCCGCGAAGTAAATTGTCGCGACCATAACAAAACAATCGGTTTTGTTCAAAGGTCGTTTTGCAACATCGCATCACCCCTTTCGTTTTTTCGCGCCTATCGTTGGCTTCTAACTTGGATGCTTGCATTCGGCAGCATCATAACCAAAACAAAAATCAAAAATATCATTGTCGCAAAATTCTTTGACATTCTTTGTTTGTTTGGTTTCTTAAAACAACAAAACCCTCAATATTTTGTTTCGTTAATTCTCCCTTCAAATATTGTTGTTGAAGAGTTACTTTTCACCTTTCTTTTACTACATAAAACAAAAATTGCAATATTATTTCGTTTGTTTTGTTTGTCATCAATAATATTGCATATTATTGTTGTTACATTTATTTCTTTTCTCGCTGTAACAACAGAACGATTTCTTGTTGTTTGTCGCTATCAACAACAACACTGTTTGACCGTCCACCTACATCACTTCTAGCTTTGTTGTTATTCTCTGATCAGCACTTGTTGTTTGTGCTTTGTTAGATCAGTGAACTAACATAACAAACGAAAGAAGAATATTTTTTGTTATTCTGCTTTCTGTTATGTCCGCATAGGTCGAGTACTCACCTTACGTTGGTTGTTTTTTTGGTAGGAATACTTTTTGTTTATTCCTTTTTCTATCGTGTCCGTTTAGGTTGAGTAGCTACACTACCTTGGTCGGTATTATTGGTTAGCTAGATTGTTCGTAATAGGTGTGTTGCAAAATAAATATTTAACACACTCTATTGCCAGTCATATTTTTGAATTTTTCGGCAAATTATTTGTCTCTTTTCATTATAAGCATGGCCTTCGCTCCTCTATTAAACTTCATAAGTGCTTCTGACGCACTCGTAGAATTTGGTGCACAAGTCGGTGCCACAAAATCAGAAGATTTAAATATTATTGGGTTAGAGGAAAGGAAGAGCAAGCTAGAAAAATTATGGCAATCGGCCCATAAGTTGTTGCAACACTTAAAAAAATCGGAAAATGTTACAAAAGATTGTCTAAATTTGGCAGATAGTAAATATAATGATTCTCTAAAAATGTATTCGGATACAATGACAATATTAAATAGACGCATTTCAAAATTTCGTTCTTTAGAGAATTTCAATAGTAAAACGGTGGATAAAATTAACGAGCAATCGGCTCAATCTTTGTCGATTCCTGATTCGCAGGAAAACATTACTTCCGCTTGTGATATCGTTCATAATATGCAATTGCCCCCAATAGATATTGATGTTTTCGACGGGGATTTTTCTGCTTGGCCTTCCTTTCGGGATTTGTTTAGCGCCATCTTTATTAAAAATACTAGATTGTTTGATGTTGAACGCTTGTTCTATTTGCGACATAAGACAAGTGGTGAAGCTCGGGAAATAGTTTCGAAATTTCCACTTACCAATCACGGTTTCGCTCTCGCATGGAAAGCTCTAAACCACGAATACGAAAATGTTCGAATTTTCGTAAATCGCCAATTGTCGTCGCTGTTCAATACCCCATTTCTCCACAAAGAAACTATCTCTGGCTTGAAAGAGATTCGACGCGGCATTAACAGCTGCATATCGTCAATGTTGACATACAATGTGCCAACGGATCAATGGGATCCAATACTCGTATTCGTTTGTCAACAAAGGTTGCCTAAAATAACTCTGGCTCTATGGGAAGGAAGTGTCACAAATAAGTCAGCTCTTTCATCGTGGAAAGATTTAGATACCTTCCTTTCAGAAAGGATAAACACGCTCGTGTGTTTAGAAAGTTACGGGAAATCCTCTATTCCTTTGAAAATACCAACTTCGCTAAATGCTGCTAGAAAATCCGTTTCGGAACATTCATCTTCCCCTTCAGTTAGAAAATCGTGTTCTCTATGTCGTGAGAAACACCGTCGCCTTCATTTGTGCCATAAATTCAAGGAATTATCCCCAGCAAATCGATTTGCATTTGTAAAGCGCCAGGATCGTTGCATTAATTGCTTGTCAAAGGGACACAAACTAGTAGATTGTACTAGTAAGAGTAATTGCTCGAAATGTGGTCAAAGTCACCACACTTTGTTACATCGCGAGTCAACAAAACCGAAAAATTCGACTCCGGTTGAGATTCCAGCAGTTTCGTCAAGCTCTACAAAACCGTTGTTGTCAGCTTCTGCTCCAGTCTTTCGTCCCTTGAAATTTATATCCTCCACATCGCTTGGAGACGAAAATAAATCTAAAAATCTGGGTAATACTAAATCTAATTACAACTTAAATTTCAAAAATATGTCTAAGAAAAATTTGATAACATTTATTAATAACAATTTATTGGAAAATAATGTTGCAAAGCGACCTTCAGAAAAAATTGGTCTCGCGACAAATGCAAAGAAATCTCATTTTGCTCAGACCTCGAATATCGTTTCGGGTATATAATAGCTCGCTGAAGTCCGAATCTGTAACTGCAGATTCATTTGCGACTTCATACTATAAAATGTCGTACATTAATAAAAACTTGATGGAAGCCCGAATCTGTAACTGCAGGTTCATCTACGGCTTATAATAAATGATTTCGCAAATATTGATTCCTAAAGGTCCGAATCTGTAACTGCAGATTCATCTGTGGCCTTATAATTCGTGTTATCGTTGTAGCGGAGTTGGATAACGAATCTGTTACTGCCGATTCATGTGCTTTTCCACTCCATACATTTTGTTGAAATGCTCACACTGCACTATACTCCTGTCGTACCTATTACTTACTTACTTGTATTATTTAGAAACATACCTTGATGTTTCAAGGGGGCCGGAATGTTTAATTTAGATTTGTATAAAAATAATACTTTCTATTGACCCCTGTTGTGGTCTTCAATTATTCGTTAAAATGTACGCACTACGGTTTATTGCAACCTTGAGTTTGCGCTTTTGACGTTTTCATACTGCATCCATTTTAGTTTTTGCGCTATATGGCGTTTTCTACACAGAGTCCCCACTGTCACTGAGACTTGCAATGAAAATCGAGAAAATCCGTTAGGCGAAGGTTTTTTCGGAATAAGGTGTATATATTCTGAAAGTACGTTCCGAGACCTTTCAATTGATGTGGGTATCAATACTGCATCCATTTTAGTTTTTGCGCAATATGGCGTTTTCTACCCAGAGTCCCCACTGTCACTGAGACTTGCAACCAAAATCGAGAAAATCCGTTAGGCGAAGGTTTGTTTTCCGGCATATGGTGTGTATATTCTGAAAGTACATTTCGAGACCTTTCAATTGATGTGGGTATCAATACTGCATCCATTTTAGTTTTTGCGCAATATGGCGTTTTCTACACAGAGTCCCCACTGTCACTGAGACTTGCAAGGAAAATCGAGAAAGTCCGTTAGGCGAAAGTTTGTTTTTCGGCATAGGGTGTATATATTCTGAAAGTACATTTCGAGACCTTTTAATTGATGTGCGTCACTGGAAAATCGAGAAAATCCGTTTAGCAAAGTTTTTTCTTCGGTATATGGTGTATATATTCTGACAGTTGATTTCAATTGATGTGGGTATCAATACTGCATCCATTTTAGTTTTTGCGCAATATGGCGTTTTCTACACAGAGTCCCCACTTTTTTCCACAACATGGCGTTTTCTACACAGACTCCCCATTGTCACTGGAAAATCGAGAAAATCCGTTTAGCAAAGTTTTTTCTTCGGTATAAGGTGTATATATTCTGAAAGTACGTTTCGAGACCTTTCAATTGATGTGGGTCTCCATACTGCATCCATTTTAGTTTTTGCGCTATATGGCGTTTTCTACACAGAGTCCCCACTGTCACTGAGACTTGCAATGAAAATCGAGAAAATCCGTTAGGCGAAGGTTTGTTTTTCGGAATAAGGTGTATATATTCTGAAAGTACATTCCGAGACCTTTCAATTGATGTGGGTATCAATACTGCATCCATTTAGCGCAATATGGCGTTTTCTACCCAGAGTCCCCACTGTCACTGAGACTTGCAACCAAAATCGAGAAAATCCGTTAGGCGAAGGTTTGTTTTCCGGCATATGGTGTGTATATTCTGAAAGTACATTTCGAGACCTTTCAATTGATGTGGGTATCAATACTGCATCCATTTTAGTTTTTGCGCAATATGGCGTTTTCTACACAGAGTCCCCACTGTCACTGAGACTTGCAAGGAAAATCGAGAAAGTCCGTTAGGCGAAAGTTTGTTTTTCGGCATAGGGTGTATATATTCTGAAAGTACATTTCGAGACCTTTCAATTGATGTGGGTATCAATACTGCATCCATTTTAGTTTTTGCGCAATATGGCGTTTTCTACACAGAGTCCCCACTGTCACTGAGACTTGCAATGAAAATCGAGAAAATCCGTTAGGCGAAGGTTTGTTTTTCGGAATATGGTGTGTATATTCTGACAGTACATTTTGAGACCTTTCAATTGATGTGGGTCTCCATACTGCATCCATTTTAGTTTTTGCGCAATATGGCGTTTTCTACACAGAGTCCCCACTTTTTTCCACAACATGGCGTTTTCTACACAGAGTCCCCACTTTTTTCCACAACATGGCGTTTTCTACACAGACTCCCCATTGTCACTGGAAAATCGAGAAAATCCGTTTAGCAAAGTTTTTTCTTCGGTATAAGGTGTATATATTCTGAAAGTACGTTTCGAGACCTTTCAATTGATGTGGGTCTTCATACTGCATAATATCATTGTCGCAAAATTCTTTGACATTCTTTGTTTGTTTGGTTTCTTAAAACAACAAAACCCTCAATATTTTGTTTCGTTAATTCTCCCTTCAAATATTGTTGTTGAAGAGTTACTTTTCACCTTTCTTTTACTACATAAAACAAAAATTGCAATATTATTTCGTTTGTTTTGTTTGTCATCAATAATATTGCATATTATTGTTGTTACATTTATTTCTTTTCTCGCTGTAACAACAGAACGATTTCTTGTTGTTTGTCGCTATCAACAACAACACTGTTTGACCGTCCACCTACATCACTTCTAGCTTTGTTGTTATTCTCTGATCAGCACTTGTTGTTTGTGCTTTGTTAGATCAGTGAACTAACATAACAAACGAAAGAAGAATATTTTTTGTTATTCTGCTTTCTGTTATGTCCGCATAGGTCGAGTACTCACCTTACGTTGGTTGTTTTTTTGGTAGGAATACTTTTTGTTTATTCCTTTTTCTATCGTGTCCGTTTAGGTTGAGTAGCTACACTACCTTGGTCGGTATTATTGGTTAGCTAGATTGTTCGTAATAGGTGTGTTGCAAAATAAATATTTAACACACTCTATTGCCAGTCATATTTTTGAATTTTTCGGCAAATTATTTGTCTCTTTTCATTATAAGCATGGCCTTCGCTCCTCTATTAAACTTCATAAGTGCTTCTGACGCACTCGTAGAATTTGGTGCACAAGTCGGTGCCACAAAATCAGAAGATTTAAATATTATTGGGTTAGAGGAAAGGAAGAGCAAGCTAGAAAAATTATGGCAATCGGCCCATAAGTTGTTGCAACACTTAAAAAAATCGGAAAATGTTACAAAAGATTGTCTAAATTTGGCAGATAGTAAATATAATGATTCTCTAAAAATGTATTCGGATACAATGACAATATTAAATAGACGCATTTCAAAATTTCGTTCTTTAGAGAATTTCAATAGTAAAACGGTGGATAAAATTAACGAGCAATCGGCTCAATCTTTGTCGATTCCTGATTCGCAGGAAAACATTACTTCCGCTTGTGATATCGTTCATAATATGCAATTGCCCCCAATAGATATTGATGTTTTCGACGGGGATTTTTCTGCTTGGCCTTCCTTTCGGGATTTGTTTAGCGCCATCTTTATTAAAAATACTAGATTGTTTGATGTTGAACGCTTGTTCTATTTGCGACATAAGACAAGTGGTGAAGCTCGGGAAATAGTTTCGAAATTTCCACTTACCAATCACGGTTTCGCTCTCGCATGGAAAGCTCTAAACCACGAATACGAAAATGTTCGAATTTTCGTAAATCGCCAATTGTCGTCGCTGTTCAATACCCCATTTCTCCACAAAGAAACTATCTCTGGCTTGAAAGAGATTCGACGCGGCATTAACAGCTGCATATCGTCAATGTTGACATACAATGTGCCAACGGATCAATGGGATCCAATACTCGTATTCGTTTGTCAACAAAGGTTGCCTAAAATAACTCTGGCTCTATGGGAAGGAAGTGTCACAAATAAGTCAGCTCTTTCATCGTGGAAAGATTTAGATACCTTCCTTTCAGAAAGGATAAACACGCTCGTGTGTTTAGAAAGTTACGGGAAATCCTCTATTCCTTTGAAAATACCAACTTCGCTAAATGCTGCTAGAAAATCCGTTTCGGAACATTCATCTTCCCCTTCAGTTAGAAAATCGTGTTCTCTATGTCGTGAGAAACACCGTCGCCTTCATTTGTGCCATAAATTCAAGGAATTATCCCCAGCAAATCGATTTGCATTTGTAAAGCGCCAGGATCGTTGCATTAATTGCTTGTCAAAGGGACACAAACTAGTAGATTGTACTAGTAAGAGTAATTGCTCGAAATGTGGTCAAAGTCACCACACTTTGTTACATCGCGAGTCAACAAAACCGAAAAATTCGACTCCGGTTGAGATTCCAGCAGTTTCGTCAAGCTCTACAAAACCGTTGTTGTCAGCTTCTGCTCCAGTCTTTCGTCCCTTGAAATTTATATCCTCCACATCGCTTGGAGACGAAAATAAATCTAAAAATCTGGGTAATACTAAATCTAATTACAACTTAAATTTCAAAAATATGTCTAAGAAAAATTTGATAACATTTATTAATAACAATTTATTGGAAAATAATGTTGCAAAGCGACCTTCAGAAAAAATTGGTCTCGCGACAAATGCAAAGAAATCTCATTTTGCTCAGACCTCGAATATCGTTTCGGGTATATAATAGCTCGCTGAAGTCCGAATCTGTAACTGCAGATTCATTTGCGACTTCATACTATAAAATGTCGTACATTAATAAAAACTTGATGGAAGCCCGAATCTGTAACTGCAGGTTCATCTACGGCTTATAATAAATGATTTCGCAAATATTGATTCCTAAAGGTCCGAATCTGTAACTGCAGATTCATCTGTGGCCTTATAATTCGTGTTATCGTTGTAGCGGAGTTGGATAACGAATACTGGAAAATAGAGAAAATCCGTTTAGCAAAGTTTTTTCTTCGGTATAAGGTGTATATATTCTGAAAGTACGTTTCGAGACCTTTCAATTGATGTGGGTCTTCA
>NW_026887733.1:0-8929 GCF_032173495.1 Musca vetustissima | reverse complement strand
GCGTTAAGGCTTAATCCGGTTTAAGGGTCGTTAACCCAGGATTAAGGCTTAATCCGGATTAAGGGTTAATCGGATTGGTACTACTTGCATTAAGTTCAGCGTAAAAAGATTGAATTCTTAAAAATAGGAATTAGGATAACTATTGAAGTACAGGATTGAGGTACTTATGTGTACTAAAACGGCTACCATTTAACCCGAATTAAAGGTCATTGATCCCGAATTAAGCGTAGACAAAGGGGAAGAGCTAGAATTCTAAAATTCCGGATTAAAGGACACTTAATCCGGAGTAAGGGTCATAGACCCAGGATTAAGGCTTAATCAGGATTAAGGGTCCTTGAACCCGGATTGAGTGTCCTTGACCCTTGATTAAGGCTAAATCGGGGAGTAATCCTAATTCCTATTTTTAAGAACTTTACGCTGAACTTAATGCAAATAGTACCAATCCGATTACGCCTTAATCCTAGGTTAAGGACCCTTAATCCGGATTAAGCCTTAATCCTGGGTCAAGGACCCTAAACCGGATTAAGCCTTAATCCTGGGTCAAGGACGCTAAACCGGTACTTGACCCCGGCTTAATCCGGATTAAGAGACACTTAATCCCTTAAGGTTAAGGGCCACTTAATCCGGATTAAGGCTTAATCCGGATTAACCCTTAATCCGGATTAAGCGCCCCTTAATCCGGATTAAGTGTCCCTTAATCCGGATTAAGGGTACTTGACCCCGGCTTATTCCGGATTAAGAGACACTTAATCCCTTAAGATTAAGGGCCACTTAATCCGGATTAAGGGTCCTTGACCCAGGATTAAGGCTTAATCCGGATTAACCCTTAATCCGGATTAAAGGCCATCATTTAACCTGAATTAAAGGTCATTGACCCCGAATTAAGGGTAAACAAAGGGGAAGAGATAGAATTTTGAAATTTTGGGTGTGGTTCACTGATTGAAAGTTAGAAGAATGTAGATGCTCCATTTTAGAAATTCGTACTTATGTGTATGAAAAGTACTAAATTTGGTACTACAGTATTTTTCGGTTAATTGATTTCCACGCTTAATTGAACCACATTATGGGGCAAAAAATATTTCATTTCCCCTTTGTCTAACCTTAATTCGGGGTCAATGACCTTTAATTCGGGTTAAATGACGGCCTTTAATCCGGGGTCAATGTACGGGATTAAATGACCCTTAACCCGGGTTAAACCTTAATCAAGGGTCAAGAACCCTCAATCCGGGTTCAAGGACCCTTAATCCGGATTAAGCGTTAATCCTGGGTCAAGGACCCTAAACCGGATTAAGGGTACTTGACCCCGGCTTAATCCGGATTAAGTGGCCCTTAATCCGGATTAAGTCTTAACGCTTAATCCGGATGAAGCCTTAAGCCAGATTAAGGGTACTTGACCCCGGCATAATCCAGATTAAGTGACACTTAATCCGCATTAAGCCGGGGTCAAGGACCCTTAAACCGGATTAAGAGTCTCTTAATCCGGATTAAGTGTCTCTTAATCCGGATTAAGGGCCACTTAATCCGGATTAAGGAACACTTAATACGGATTAAATGTAACTTAATACGGATTAAGTGTCCCTTAATCCGGTTTAGGGTCCTTGACCCAGGATTAAGGCTTAATCCGGATTAAGGGTCCTTGAACCCGGATTGAGAGTCCTTGACCCTGGATTAAGACTTAATCCGGGTTAAGGGTCATTTAATCCCGTATTAAAGCTTACTCCAAATTTATGGAAAGTTAGAAGGATGTACATGCTCCATTTAGATTGAGCCTTAATCCAGGGTCAAGGACCCTCAATCCGAGTTTAAGGACCCTTAATCCGGAGTAGCCTTAATCCTGGGTCAAGGACCCTTAATCCGGATTAAGGGGCACTTAATCCGGATTAAGGGACACTTAATCCGGATTAAGTGTCTCTTAGTCCGGATTAAGTGTCCCTTAATCCGGATTAAGTGGCCCTTAATCCGGTTTAAGGGTCCTTGAACCAGGATTAAGGCTTAATCCGGATTAAGGGTCCTTGATCCGGATTAAGGGACACTTAATCCGGATTAAGGATTAATCGGATTGGTACTATTTGCATTAAGTTCAGCGTAAAAAGATTGAATTCTTAAAAATAGGAATTAGGATTACTATTGGAGTACAGGATTGAGGTACTTATGTGTACTAAAATGGCCATCACTTAACCCGAATTAAGCGTAGACAAAGGGGAAGAGCTAGAATTATAAAATTCCGGATTAAAGGACACTTAATCCGCAGTAAGGGTCGTAGACCCAGGATTAAGGCTTAATCCGGATTAATGGTCCTTGACCCTGGATTAAGGGACATTTAATCCGGATTAAGGGTCTTTGATCCATGATTAAGGGACATTTAATCCGGACTAAGGGCCACTTAATCCGGATTAAATGGATTAAGAGTATCTTAATCCGGATTAAGTGTCTCTTAATCCGGATTAAGCCTTAATCCTGGGTCAAGGACCCTTAATCCGGATTAAGCCTTAATCCGGATTAAATGTCCCTTAATCCGGATTAAATGTCCCTTAATCCGGTTTAAGTGTATCTTAATCCGGATTAAGTGTCTATTAATCCGGATTAAGGCTTAATCCGGGGTGAAGGACCCTTAATTAAGTGGCCCTTAATCCGGATTAAATGTCCTTTAATCCTGGGTCATGGACCCTTAATCCGGATTAAGCCTTAATCCTGGGTCTATGACCCTTACTCCGGATTAAGTGTCCTTTAATCCGGAATTTTAGAATTCTAGCTCTTCCCCTTTGTCTACCCTTAATTCGGGGTCAATGACCTTTAATTCGGGTTAAATGATGGCCATTTAGTACACATAAGTACCTCAATCCTGTACTCCATTAGTAATCCTAATTCCTATTTTTAAGTATTCAAACTCTTTACGCCGAACTTAATGCAAATACAGTATTTTTCGGTTAATTGCACATCAAAATTTGCACAAATTTTCATTCAATTAACCGAGGGACCAATTATCCGAACCCGCTTAATTGAATAGTTTGTTCAATTACAGTAATCGCGTATAATTGGAACTGCTATTGATTAAAAAAATCCAAGTTTGTCCTTAGCAATAAACATATGTTTTGAATTAGTAAAGATGCCACCTAGTCTTTTTCACAAATTATGTCAAATATGTATGTAAAAAAATGTGAAAAGTAAGAGGAAATTTATTTTTGATGACATGAATTTTGAACCAATTAAGCGGGAAAATCAATTAACAGGGTTTAGTTATCCGAGAAAACGTCCATGTATTTTCCTATGAAATATTTTTTGCCCCATCATGTGGTTCAATTAAGCGTGGAAATCAATTAACCGTAGGGTCAGTTAACTGAAAAATACTGTATTCGACATATGTATGCTTATTGCATGTCAATGTTCCCTCGAAGGAACATACTTATGTCTTTCTGCAACCTATGGTAAATTTAATTTCATTCGGGTAGATTTAGAGTCGTCTGCGTACCATGAGACAAATTTATGGAAAACGATTTATAGCAAAATTGATACATTCTATTCGGTACGCCGCACTGTTAAAAGTTTAATTTCTATCAGACACCCGTTCGAAATAAATATGGAAGCTATGGCTGCATCTTCACCAATTTCAAAAAAGCCAAAAACGTCATTCAAGTCTAAATTTGATACGTCGTGCAAAATTTCGTGTTGATCGGGCAAACATCATTTATATAAAATAGGACGAATACATATGTAGGGGAGACTGGGGCACCTTCGGCATCGGGGCACCTTCGGCAATCGCGTTTTCGATATGAAACTCTCACCGTACATCACTAGTTTCGATACATAGGTATCGAATATCGAAATAAATAACTGACACAAAGTTTGAAATTTCTAGCTAATAAACTTATTTAGATACATGGGTTTTTATATTTTTATAGATGTTTCTGTAATATTTCAATTCCACTTCGTAAGTATTTCGCGTATAAAACTTTTTAAATTTTTAAGACAATATTATTAAAAAGTGGTTAACTACGATGTGTATTATAATAGAAATGTTTAAAAATATAATGTTTTTAAAAACTGATCGAAAAAATGAAAAAAACTATAAAAAGTACATTCGGGGTACATTCGGCATTTTAAAGTGGGGCACATTCGGCCATATACAGATTGTGCAATATTATTTCCTTAAAATGTTTTTGAGTTTGTCTTTAAAACTAATCCTTTAATATGGTCCGAAATTGCATATATAATATCAAACGTACTTGTATTGACGAAAATGCGATAGAAAACCCTTATTTCTGATGTTGTGTGCGAGCTTGAGATGTAAACGTACGCCGTTAGAAAATAAAGCCCTATAATTCAAACATTGTGTGGCGTATTAAAACCAAATAGAGCCTTTAGAGGATCAGAATTTCAACCAGACTGATAGCGATGACAATTACCCGGCTATGACTCAAATGCCGAAGCTACCCCGGGTTGGGGAACATTCGGCGAATTTGACTTTTTTTTACAAAACTGTACAATTTTTTAACTAATACTATTTTTGTATATCTTTTTGGTATTATTTTTTATAATTAAGTGTCTGAGGACAATAATCAGCCATAAAGTTGTTATATATATGTTGAATAAGTACTGAGATATAGAGCTCTAAAAAAAAAGTGCCGAAGGTGCCCCAGTCTCCCCTATACGTCGGAGCTATACTGATTTCACCGAAACTTACAACACATCCATTCTAGACTTAATTCAGTACGATATGCCAAATTTTGTGCAAATCGAAAGATATATAGGGACTTCCGTGCACCATTTACCTAAAATCGGACCAAACCGATTTTCACGAAACTTGGCACATATCACTCTAGACTTAATTCCGTACGCTATGCCAAATTTCGTGCATATCGACGGATATATAGGGACTTTGGTACACCATGCCAAATTTCGTGCAAATCGAAATATATATAGGAACTTAAATCGGACAAAAAATATATATAGGAGCTATATCTAACTCTGAACCAATTTCCGCGAAACTTTGCACACATCATTCTAGACTTCATTCAGTACTCTATGCCAAATTTCGTGCAAATCGAGAGATATATAGGGACTTTGGTACACCATTTACCTTAAATCGGACGAAAATATATATGAACCGATTTTCAGGAAACTTAGAACACATCATTCTGGACCTAATTCAGTACTCTATGCCAAATTTCGGGCAAACCGAAAGATATATAGGGACTTTGGTACACCATTTACCTTAAATCGAACGAATATATATATATGGGAGATATATCCAAATATGAACCGATTTTCAGGAAACTTAACATACATCATTCTAGACCTAATTCATTACGCTGTACCAAATTTCGTGCAAATCGAAAAATATATAGGGACTTTGGTGAACCATTTATGCCTCGTATGTGTGCTGCCGTAATTGGAAATAATGATTATGATTGGGTCAACATTGGGCGAATTTTAATCATTTTAGTACAGAAATTTAAGGGTACCGTTCTTTGAGGTCTACACTCAAACTTGATTAAATACTAATAATATTTAACAGAAAGATTTGCTATACAATGAAAACCCAAAATACCAAATTACAGCCAATTCAGTTAAAAAAACAGTTTGAAAAATCCCCAATATACCGAATATTCGGGGTACCGTAATGTTGGCCTACCCGAAAACTTGGTTCAATATTATTATAATAATTTTTGTGCGGAGATGTTGGAAAACGTGTCCAAAAAGGCAAAAATATAAAATTTTTGGGGGTACTGTTATCTTGGGGCTACACCAAAATTTGGACCAATATATCCCATTTGCAACAGCATACATCTTAAGAGTACCAGCAATGTCTGTGCAAAATTTCTGAGCTCTATCTTAAATATTGCGATCTCTGTCCTGATTTCAACAGACGGACACACATAAATCCACATTTAATTTATTCTGATCAAGAATTTATGGGCAATATTGCTAAACATACCTGAAGCGGAGGTTCACCCCTTTATAACTCGGGAATTACTTAAGTATATCAATAAAATTGAATAGTTTTGGATTAATTGATCTGTCGTTGCAAACTTTTCATGATATTGACCTCCAAACGTTATTTGCGTGGAAGCTTTGTCTACTGAATGAGAGCTGGGTCATCCATGGTACCTGATGGACTACATTGAAATATAAATAGATCGATGTATTTTTAGAATGCACACCGAAATCGGATGCGCGTTAATGGCATATGGAGTTTTCGGAAATTATTCGCGTTTTACAAGTTTTTGGGTACTTTAATGTAACGTGTAGTATATCTTAGCTGTCAAATGAAATTTCGCAAAACATGCATGGTTTGGAAGATAACCTTTAGTATTTCATGGTAACCGCATGCACATCAAATGATTTTGAGATTTACGCGATTTAGACGCAATTTAAAATGTATTTTTAATAATATAGTTTTATTTTAATATTTATTTCTACTTACAGAACCCCAAGATTTATCGGAAGGGTCTTGGTACAATCCGCAAGGTGTATACTTATACACATGAAGTGATTATTTTTATATATGGCAATTTTTCGGCGAAATTCTGAAATTTCTTGTATAAAATTAAAAAATAAATATGATGACATTATTTCTTCGAACCAAAAACAAACATTTTTCCTCTATATCTTGTTTTGTTGTCGCTGTAATTTACAAACTGCAACACAGACTTGTGTGATTCTGATATCATTTGATTTATCGTGATGTTTAGATTATGCAGATATTTTTAAATTAATTTTTAATTTTTTTCGCGATTTTTATAATATACTCATATTCTTATTTTACGAAGGAAGATATATATAAACGTTCTTGGTCAATTTAATAAACCGCGTAATTTAAGATTTTTTTCTTACGCCCAAAATTAAAACCTCGATAACTTTTGCGCGCATCAACCAAATGTTTGATCGCGAACGGTTTCGGAGTCAGAACATTTTTCTCTATATGTGTACCAAAAATCATTGATGTACCACGAAAACAAAGAAGGCGATTTTTTTAAAATGGAATATTAAAAAATTGGCAATATTGCCCTTATATACTTTATCAGGTCTCCGGTGAAAATTTCCAGGTTTTGCAAACGAAATGACATATTTAATTTACGCTCCAACTTATGGTGGAGTTTATAAAACATATATTTTTGGGAGTGAAACTAAATGTTGCGACGCTGAAAAGTGCCAAACGAGTTTAAAAAGCTGGCATTAATCTATAAAATAAGAATAAACATTTATTAAGAACTACTATTTAGAATTTATGCATGTAGGATGCATTTTTATTCGCATCATCCCATCAATAAAAGTAAAACAAAAAATAATTCTTAATTTACATTTTATTTTATTTTCTGCATCAGCAAAACATACAAATTGTCGTTAACATTGATGACAACATTCTTTCATTATGTTGTCTGTGTAATCTATTATTTCCCTTTTTTCCTGTTCTTAAAATATAAGAACAATATTCCGTTTTTTCTCATTCTGAAAAATGTGCAAGTGTCATTCAGCAAAAAAAAATACCCATTTCATATTTTTTGCCATAGAAAAGAAATGTGCCACTTGAGGGAGGAGGTAAAATAAGAAATCCCTTTTAATGAATTCCTCGAAGTGATCATTGGATTTGTAAACATTTAATTATTGTAATTTGTCATGAGAAAATTTCCAATTAATTTGTTTAATTCAGTGAAAATTTGCGATTTATGAATTGAATAATTATGCACATCTTTATAAGCACTGGGAATGGTTATATCTTGTGGGACGATAAAAACAAACTCCTAAAATTTAAGAGCCAGTCAGAGAAATTGCAAATTGAACATACCCTACATCTTGTAACAATGTTAACCTAGTACTAAAAATTCAAAATTTAATATCAATTTACGGACATTGTTTTATAATTTCAAATAACACAAATATCAATTTTACATAATACAAAATGTAAGTACATCTGTGACTGCCTTGCCGATGTGTAATGTGTATGTGTAATTGTGTACATCTGCATTATTCGAAAATTCGATAAATACCGTCTGATGTGTATCATTGCATGTGCACAACTTTTAAGACAATTTGAAGCTATATTTATCGAAAAGTTTCTAAATTATTGATACATGCTAACAAGACAAGGACAATTTTGTTAAATATTGATGTACGAATGTTAACGACTGCAATGGGCAAAGAACAACAACGACAGCAACTGCACACAACAGAATGCCAATAAAGACAACACATACACGAACAACTAAATACACGCACACAAACATTTACTCCAGATAATTGCAGCAAAAATAATAATAAGAAGTCGTAAACGGTTCTAGTAAGTCGACTTGGCTATGTGATACCCTACGGATAGTATGAATAAATTCATAAAAGACTAGCATAAGCCCGCAACTTCGTTAGCAAGTGTGGAAATTATTTAGAAACCAATACCGGTCATAATAAAAACCAGGTAAGAACTAAAGTCCCTTTATATCCTTCGATTTGCACGAATCTTGGCATAGCGTACTGAATTGCGTCTAGAATGACGTGAGTTAAGTTGCACACGGTACGCTATAGTAAAATTCAGTAAAATGTGCAAAATGTTATAGCAAACGGCCTAACTTTGGGTCTTTTGTACACCTTTACTTAAAATCTGGCGAAACTATATATAGGAGCTATATCTAAATCCAAACCGATTTTAACTTAACTTGCCACAAGTTTGTTATAGTAACTTCAGTACGTAGTGGAAAATTTTGTGCCGATTGGAAGAACATTGGTGAATAAAATAATATAAATATGGGAGCTATATATAAATCTGTACCGATTTTCAGGAAACTAAATACACATCATTCTAAAACTAATCCAGTACATTATACCAAATTTCGTACAAATCGAAATATATATAAGGACTTCGGTACACCATTTACATTAAATCGGACGAAAATATATATGTAAGCTATATATAAATCTGGACTGATTTTCAGGAAAC
>NW_026887732.1:0-8909 GCF_032173495.1 Musca vetustissima | reverse complement strand
CAACATTGGGCCATAAAGGTTGAAAACTAATTAACAAATATGCCAAATCTAAAATTTTTCGAGTTATATACTGATTTCAATATAAAAATCAAAAGAACAGTTGGACATGAACAAAATGATATTGTAAATAAGAATCCTTCAAGAAGGGACAAATATGATAATGAAAAAACGTTGGAGCAATAACAAAACATGATCTTCTATTAAAAAAAAAAAAAACAATTGGTGAAATAAGTTCTTCCAAATTATAAACTGTTAGGTGCTTGGGCCTGCATTGGGATACCAGTTAATACTTTTTATTGACATAAACTTAGTGGGAAATGTTTTTTACCAAACATATTTTGATAAGGCAAAACAACGTTTGCCGGGTCAGTTATTAATTATATATATTCATAGACGCCTGTGAAATGTTGCTACCAACACCGGTTTTATTTATTGTCGGCGATTTAATTGCGATATCCATATGATAATTTTATCAAATCAAAATTATTACTTGTCGTTTAGATAATTACTGGTATTATCATGCGACATGCCATGCCACCGTAGAGTTGTTTCTTTCCCTGCTGTGTTATACCTTTACCGGCTATGAAAGACATGGGCAAATTCGATTGACGGGCAAGCCTGCAGTGTCCACTCAATCTTAATGGAATTCAATGTGATTACATTTGTTTTTAATTTACAAACAATGGGGTGTTAATTATTAATAGGTAATGAAAATCTTTTTGAGTACACGTCATGGTGCAATTAAATGTTGTTAACCTTTAACTTGGGAGGTGAAGGTTTAGAACACAATTTTGATCGTTAATGTTTTACCGAATAATAAAATAAACGCAAATTAATACACATACTTTATATAAACAATTCAGAACTTTCACAGACTTTTTGAAATAAAGTGAAATATATGAGCGAATGGCGGTAGGCAAAGTGGAGATTCATTTAAGAAAGCCGTAATTTAAAAATACTGTGATTTTATTATTGATGGATATTAAAAAAAAATATTAAAAAAAACATAATTAGAAAAAAAAATTTTAAAAAAAAATTGTTTTAATTTTTATGACCTTTTTTGTATTTTGGAAAAAGTGGTTTAATATCACAATTTTCGCTGTCACTTTTCAAAGAAAAACAATAAATTAGGAAATGCAATTGGAAATTAGACCATACTTAATGTGCTTTTAGAAAAGAAAATTGTTTAAAAAAATAAAAATTAATAAATATTTCATTTGTTTGAAAACCCCACAATTTTAAATTAAAATCCGATTTGTTTTCTTCAAATTCGAAAATTCCACATATTTAAGCCAGAAGTAAAGTAGTAAAGTCGGACTTGACCTACTATATGATACCCTTCACCACTTTGGGTGTATTCTACATATGTATCCTAACAGACGTCGCGTTTTTGTTATATATCTATATCTGAACCAATTTCAGGGAAAATTGCCAGAGTCTAATTTATATCACTTCAGTACGTTGTGTAAATCGGCCTAGCTAAGGATCTTTTCACGAAGCTCAGCAATATCATTCTAGACTTAATTCACTACCCTATACCAAAATTCGTGCAAATCGAAAAATATATAGGGAATTTGGTGCACCAATTACCTAAAATCGGAAGAAAATATATATGGGAGCTTTATCTAAATCTGAAATGATTTTCAGGAAACTTTGCACACACCATTCTAGACGTAATTCAGTACGCTATGCCGAAAATCGTGGCAATGCAAAGATTTCCAGGGACTTTGGTGCACCATTTACGTTAAATCGAACGAAAATATATATGGGAGATATATCTAAATCTGAACCATTATTATAGACGCAATTCAGTACACTATGCCAAATTTCGTGTAAATTGAAAGATGTACAGGATCTTTAGTGCACAAATTACCTTATATCGGATGAAAATATATATGGGAGCTATATCTAAATCTGAACTGATTTTCACTTAATTCAGTACGCTATGCCAAATTTCGTGCAAATCAAAAGATTTCCAGAGACTTTAGTGGACTATATATGGGAAACTATATATGGGAGCTATATCTAAATCTGAACCGATTTTCACGAAACATTGGACACATCATTCTAGACATAATTCTGTACGTTATGCCAATTTTCGTGCAAATCGAAAGATATATAGGGACTTTGGTACACCGTTTACCTTAAATCGGACGAAGATATATATGTGATGCAAGGTGTATGCATCAGCTACAACAACGAACATTTTACAAAAACAACATTGTTGTTATAGAAATTATATTGTCATGCTGACAATTAGTTTATGTTGTGAAGAAACAAAAACAAATAATCAATTTTGTCAAAAGTTGTACAAGTAAAGAAAAATTATATGAAAAATAGAAAATAAATGAAAATAAATTGCCACCAATTTCCTGATAACAACCATAGGGGAGAGGGGGCACCTTTGAACGGCGCTCATAATATCTTGGTTTACATTTTTTCCGATCCGCTACCACATTTTTGTATATGGCAATCTGGTTCTTTATCTGTGTAAACCAATTTGGCTAGCTTTTTCAGTTGTCGACAAATTGTACATGGGTGACCATGTTTTCGCAGTGTAATTGTAAACTTTTATTCTTTTGGTTGGCAGGAAGAATTCTGTGAAAGTTTTCTTTCGTTAAACAAATTTTTTGCATTCCAATAATCATTTCAAACATAACTAATGTAATTTCTTTCATATATATTTATTACAAAAAAGGCACCTTTGAGCATGCCCATTAAATTCGAGTAAAAAGCGGAGTTTTTAACTTTTGGATTCGCTTTCTCAAAATTTCAAATGGGATAATAAGACTAATTAAGACTAAATTTACAGTATTTTTCACCATATTAATTTTTGTTTTTATGTCATTTTATGTTTTAATAAATTATGATGCGAATTTTTTAATTTTCGAAAATTTTTGTATATATTTTTTAATACATAAATGCATTTCAGATATGTTTGAATAAAATACATTTATATTTTAACATAAACACTGTAAAAAATCAAGCCGTTCCAAAATGTCAAGCCTTGTTCCAAGGTGCCCCCTTCCTCCCTTGAAGCAATAAAATATTTATATCAAGCTTAAATTCATTGTAAAGGTTACATATGTACCTATTAGTTAAAATTTATAAGAAACCAAAAATTATAAAATAAAAATTGTATGAGGCTTGAAAGAAAAAAAAAAAAGAAAAAAGTGTTCAAAAGGTGCCCCCTCTCCCCTACATATTTTTCAACAAAGTCCGTACCACTCGAAAATCGGCTTCCAAAGCTGCCCTTCCAAATATTAAATTGAGGTGATTGTTCGGATCTTGGTGACAACTTAACTTGGAACCTAACCATCTAAATAAAAATTCGCTACAATTTAAGATTTTCGCCTACGCAACAAATCTCTTTTTTTTGCAGAAAATTTTCCGGTGGTTAGGCTTGATCTAAATTCTTGTCAAGATAAAATTCCCACATGAACAAAATATATATCCTGTTGTGTTTGAAATGATCCAAAAACTATTCATTTTTGCATTTCTTTAAAAAGTTTTAAAATTAAAAAAAAAAAATATTTCAAAAACGTGTTTGACAATTAGATTCACAAACAAAGAAGAAAAAACTTTGAAACCATATGATTGTCACTTACACCTTATTTAATATACCTTGATGTGAGCTATATCTAAATCTGAACCGATTTTTCCCAATTTCAATAGGGTTCGTCTTTGGGTCACACAAATGAGCTGTGCCAAATTTCATTAACATGGACGGATATGCATAAATCGACTCAGAAAGTGATACTATGCATATTCTCAAAAGGAACCATACACAAAGGCATAATATCCTGTACCACAGTGTGGTGAAGGGTATACAAAATTATATTAGAAAATATTATTATATCTTATTGATCGATATTCATAAACAAAAACCATAGTGTAAAAATAAAACAGGAAAAAATTAATTAAAAAATATGTAATTGTACGGTTTTTTAATTACAGTCGAATTCGGTTAAGCGAAAACGCCTAATCTCAGAAAATTTGTCTCTCTTAAGCAGGATTTTCAATTAAGGGGACCCCCCCCCCATTCTCGGGGTCAAAATTTTTGTTGACTTAATTCCAATCTACACTAATTCAAAAATGTCCCTGCAAAATTTCAAGTAAAAATCTCAAGAACTCTTGACAATATAGCCGATTTATTGTGTCAGCATCAAGTGACGGCTGAAGGGCTTCTCAAACTTTAAACGCGTTTTTCTCTAAACATTTTTTTGCGAATGGCGGGCACGATAACTCAAAAACTAATAATCCAATCGGTTCCAAATTTTGCAACGTTTCTCTGAGAGTGTATAGCTCTCGTATGAACTAGGATAAAGCCAATCGGTGAAGATCTTCCTTATTTTTTAACTTGGTTTTTGGTAAAAAATCAGCGATTTTCCAAAAAAAAATTTTCAAAGGTCCACCATTTTGTTTATTTTAGAGCGAAGTCAATAATCCTAGTTCATACGAGAGCCAGACATGTACTCTTTCTAACACCGTTGGAATTTTCGGATTCCGATGTTCCAGTGAGGAGTTATCATGCCCGCCATCAAAAATAAGGACTTTTCTTTAATTACAAAAAACAACAACAAAACAATAACAAAAATTTTTTGTAAATCGTTTTTCTTCTCTTTTAAATCTTTAAATATATATGTGCAAAGTTACAAACCTTAACAAGCTTTGGTATTGTTTTACCAGCCCATTGAAAATGTTGAAAAATTAAAATCGAGAATGGGTGGGGTTCCCATAAAAGAACTTCGGATAAGCGAAACTCGTTGCGCTTAAACGAAGTTTTCTATCAATATCAGAAAAAACGTAAAATCTGTAAATAATGTTATAAAATGCATTGAGTAAGGGCTTCTTTTTCGTAGAAATTTGCTTGGGTGGTTGGAAAAATGTGCAACATAATTTTAGGGTTGCACATAAAAACATTAATGAATGTCGTCGCCCTTACAAAAATGATATTTTTCTCTTAAAGGAGTTTTTCAGATTTTCAGTGGGCTGCTAAATCAATACCAATGCTTGTTAAGGTTTGTAACTTTTCACATATATATTTGAGGATTTAAAGAGAAGAAAAATAATTTACAAAACAATTGTGTAATTGTTTTCTTTTTTTTTTGTAATTAAAGAGAAGTCCTTATTTTTGATGGCGGGCATGATAACTCCTCACTGGAACATCCCGAAAATTCCAATAAAATGGCGGACCTTTGATAAAATATTTTTGGAAAATCGCCGATTTTTGACCAAAAACCAAGTTAAAAAATAAGTAAGATCTTCACCGATTGGCTTTATCCTAGTTTATACGATAGCTATACACTCACAGAGAAACGTGTAAAAATTTGGAATCGATTGGATCAAAAATGCCTCATTTTTGGAGCAATTTCCGTACTCAAATGCCTGAAGTAGACGGCTCCATAATAAAATTTTCACTTTTAAAAGTCTTAATTAAAAAAATTATCACTGGAAATATGCAAATTTTCACTTTTACTCAATGCGCGCAAAAATAATAATAAGTCCTGAATTTTGAAGACACGCTGCATAAAGTAAACAACTAAGAACTTTTATTTGGGCAATTAGTGATGTAGAATTTTATCTTCTTCCACCCGGTACCAAATACGGTTAATAAAGTTAAAGTTCATCTTTTGAATTAATCGCCCTTTGCCTACCGCTCAACACTCTCTATGCGCCGTAGCCCATTAACAAAATTTGGAATTTCGACACTCTTATCCAAGAGGCGGAGTTAAATTTGTCACTCCGTTTGCAACACCTCGAATGATTCATCGGAAACGCCGTAAAGTATGCATATTTTCTTGCTCAGAATAACATTCTATGACGATTTAACCATGTCTGCATGTCAATTGAAATCACGATATCTGGCATACCAGGTTTTTTGAGGCTGACATACATCTAGACAGAAAAATATCAATATAGGTCCAGGAATGTATATTTTGGGTTCTGATTGCATAAGGAATATTCCTACCAAACATTAGCAATATTAAAACTAGAACTTTCATAGAATATACATTTCGGTATTCGTATTGAGGAGAATATAAAAATTTCGACCCGGTCGCCTGTTTTACTCCCTAATATCCATGTTAGCACTTTATGCGAAAAATTTGATGTTTAAAATCAAATTCTATATACTATACATATATGTATATATATATATATATATATATATATTTTTTTTTTTCTTTTTTTTTTTTTTGTTTTCAGTTTCAGTTGTATTTTTTTCAGTTAGCCTATAAAAACTATGTCAATAATATGTCAAAAGTATGTGTGTTTTGCACGTTCAACATTACAATTAGCTGAACTGCACTTAGCACTTTTATTTGTCGTCTTAACGTTAAGAACATTTTGTGTTAATCCTCTTACAAGGAATTATCGAATGCTAGTTTGCCTCTATGCTCTAGAAACATTATTTTAAATGAAATACTTAAATGCCTGTGGCAAAAAGAAAATTAATTGGTGAGTTTGAAAATAAAGCAATTGGTGAACTGATAACCATATGTAGATTTCATTAAACATTAATTTGTAATTACAGTGGAGTACGGTTATAGCGCACAAGTAGGGACCAAACCAAATAGTTCGTTATATTTAAGGTAAAGCAAAACAAACCAGTAAGGAAAGAAGTAAAGTCGGACTGGGCCGACATATAATACCCTTCACCACTTTGGATATCTTCAACTTTCAGAGGCAAAATCAAACTTTAAAAGTTAAATAAATCAAAAACAATTCGATTTTTTACAATTTCTCTTAATACTGTTTTGTAGAATTTAGGAGTACTATCAGTGGTAAAAAAAATTTGAAGTCCTCCGGTTTTTATCTTTCGAGAGAGAGAGAGAGCGGTCACTCACGCGACATCAAATATACATAACTTAAGAAATCATTGCTAATAATGGGAAAACTCTGCGAATTGTGTGAATATTTTAAATTTTTATATTCATAACATGAATAAGAGATATCAAGCATTATTATTGCAATTTCAAAATTTAGCATATTCTTTATTTGCGGAGGATTTTTCTCGGTCACTCACGCGACATTTTTTTGTAGTTTTTCTTCAGTGTCTGCATTTATAGTATTTAAATTAGTATTTATGCTAAGAACAAGAAGAAAAAATTACAAATGTGGTCTTTCGTTGTATTTTTGCCGGTACTTCACTTATTACATATTTAACCACAATTAAAGAAACAAATTCTTCGACTTTGGTTTATTTTTTTTTCGGAAATGCCCATAGGTATCCAAATAGACGTCACCTGCTCGAAGCAACATTGATGTGAAATTCAATGAAACTTTATATATATGTAACCTTATATACACATGTCATTCTGCAACCTATGTTAAATTTTGTAAATCGATTCAAAGCAAAATTGATACACGCTATTTGATATGCTGCACTGCTTAAAATTTAATCGCAATAATATACCCATTGATGATTCGGTGTACAATTAACATGAGAAGGCCGATATTATATATGGAAACTGTCCTATATCTATATCTGAGCCGATTTCAAGGAAACTTGCAAGAGATTAATTTATATTAACTGCAGTACGTTGTGTCAATCGGCTTAACTATAGGAAGTGTATATAAATCTGGACTGATTTCCAAGAAACTTAGCACACATCATTCTAGACATAATTCAATGCGCTGTGCAAAATTTCGTGCAAATCAAATGATTGTCAGAGACTTTGGTGCAGCATGTACCTAAAATCGGACGAAACTATGTATGGGAGCTATGTCTTCACCTGAACCGATTTTCGCGAAACTTAACACACAGCATTCTAGACTTAGTACAGTACACTATGCCAAATTTCGTGCCAATCGAACGATTTTCAGAAACTTTGGTGGACCACTTACCAAAAATCGGGCGAAACTATATATGGGAGCTAAACCGAAATCTGAACCGATTTTCGCGAAACTTAACACACATCATTCTAGACTTAGTTCAGTATGCTATGCCAAATTTCGTGCAAATCGAATGATTTTCAGAGACTTTGGTGCACCATGTTAGCTATATCTAAATCTGAACCGATTTTCACGAAACTTAACACACATCATTCTAGACTTAGTTCAGTATGCTATGCCAAATTTCATGCAAATCAAATGATTTTCAGGGACTTTGGTGCACTATTTACCTAAAATCGGGGGAAACTATATATCGGAGGTATATCTAAATCTGAACCGATTTTCGCGAAACTTAGCACACATCATTCTAGACTTAATTTAGTACGATATGCCAAATTTCGTGCAAACCAAATGATTTTCAGAGACTTTGGTGCACCATTTACCTAAAATCGGGGGAAACTATATATGGGAGGTATACCTAAATCTGAACCGAATTTCACGAAACTTAGCACAAATCATTCTAGGCTTAATTTAGTACGCTAAACCAAATTTCGTGTAAATCGAAAGATATATAAGGACTTTGGTGCACTATTTACTTTAAATCGGACGAAAATATATATGGAAGATATATCTAAATCTGAACCGATTTTTCCCAATTTCAATAGGGTTCGTCCTTGGGCCAAATAGATGAGCTGTGCCAAAGTTCATCCAGTTCGGATAATAACTGCGACCTGTACTTTGTATACAATTTAACATGGACAGACGGACGGACGGACATGCATAAATCGACTCAGAAAGTGATTCTATGCATATTCTCAAAAGGAACCATGGGCCTATCTCGTTTCCTTTTGCCTGTTACAAACATATGTACAAAGACATAATACCCTGTACCGCAGTGTGGTGAAGGGTATAAAATATATATATTCCGTTTGAAACTGGTAGATGTTTTGTCGTTTTTTGACAATACTTTAGCTGATTCTCTTTTTTCCTGTGACATACATGGCAGCCTGACAATTTTTTGTAAAGATTTCCAGCGTTAGCGTACAAATTAACTTTTGTGAGGATTGTCATCG
>NW_026887731.1:0-9065 GCF_032173495.1 Musca vetustissima | reverse complement strand
TATTCGCCCCCTTTATGGGTAGTCCACATATAACCCCCTTTTTATACCCTTCACCACACTGTGGTACATGGTATTGTGTCTTTGTGCATATGTTTGTAACAGGAAAAAAATGGTTCCTTTAGAGAATAAGCATAGAATCACTTTCTGAGTCGATTTATGCATGTCCGTCCGTCTGTCCGTTCATGTATTTTTGTTAACAATGTACAGGTCCAATTTATGATCCGATTTGAAATTGGAGAAAATCGGTTCAGATTTTGATATAGCTCCCATATATATTTTCATCCGATTTTAACTTATTGACGCACCAAGCCGATACCGATAGTGATCCGATTGAGACAAACTTTTGACAAAGTATTGAATTAGTTCTAGATAGTTATGTGCCAAGTTTTGTTGAAATCGGTTCAGATTTAAATATAGTTTCGATTTATAGTTTCGTCCGATTTAATGTAAATAGTACACCAAACTCCCAATAGTGGTCCGACTAAAGCAATTGTGCACAGTGTACTGAATTAGGTCCCGACTGATGTATGTGAAATTTTGTTGGAATCGGTTCAGATTTAGACATAGCTTCTATATATAGTTTCGTTCCATTTTATGTAAATGAAGCTCCATACTGCCAATATTTATCCGATTGAGACAAAATTTTGCACAGAGTACTGAATTAGGTACCGAAATTTCTATATCTACAGGATATTGTAGATACTAACATGTCTTGCATGTACCCATAGTGGTGAAGGGTATCATATAGTCGGCCCCGTCCGACTTTTGAACTCTCCTTACTGGTTCCGTTTGGCCAAGGCTTCGCAGATGGAAATTCGATCCATCCTATTTTTTTCAGTTAATTGGTGTTGCACCCAAAACTTTGAGCTTCTTTTTAGAACCAGCTTTGTGTAAATAGTTTAAAATAGTTTTTATGGTCGATTTTTTAGCTCCTGGGCGATATTACGACTGTTAACATGCCGGTCAACTTCGAACATTTCTTCGATTTCTTTTTCCCTAATTTAATATATAATAGTGTTTAAAAATGTTTTCTTAATTTTTTTCCATATTTACCGGAAACGAATATTGTGTCCATTACAATTTGAAGTATAAAATGTATAACATTCCCCTATTTATTTCTGATTTTTACACATATAGAAAATTGTAACTTAAAATTAATTTTACTATTGAAGAAGTTAACTCATTTGGTCAATATTCTACTGTATATGGCCTAATGTCGCATAAAGGAGGCAAAAAATAAAAATGTATAGAAATAAGGGTAGAGCGAAATGTATTATTTCAGCAGGGACAGAAAAGGAAATGAAATGTTAAAAATAACAAAAGAATTCAAGACTAATGGAAATATGATGCCATTCGTATGAATGTATTATATTAGAATATACAGTTATTTCAATACATTTCATTTTACTTAATAAAAGTTATTTACTTTACTTAAAATGTCTATATGAAAACCTTGAAAATATTATTAAAAGAGTATAATAAATTGTTTAAATTTGTGTATTTCAGTTGTTATATTTTCCAATTAGCATAGCTGAAATATAAAAAAATACTTCATAAATACACTAATGATACAAAAGTGCATCCATATTCCTCAATTAATTTGGTTCGAAATTTCAACAAGTTTTTTTCAATTATGAAATCCACCATACTGCCTCAAACCCATAAACATTTATTAAGACCACTTAAAATAGTGCCCTAAACGTTATAATTAAGATTCATTAATTTAAAATTTATTTCCAAAAGGCAGCATCTGTTGAATGCGGCGCTTTTTTAATTGTAAAATATTTGTTTGTATTTTGTTTTGCCCTTGGCTATGCCTTTTTTCTTCGGCGTCTTTTTTCAATTCAAAATTTTGTTTACTTTTGCAAAGAAAACGTACACAAATTATTGTTGTTTTTATATTTATTTTGTTGGATGCTTTTGATAGGCTTTACAGAAATTGCCTCTAAACAAAAATGTCTGCGAGTGTGTGTGTGCGCGTAATCTTGATTGTCTTAAATTTATTGCTGGCTCACCTTTTTCACCCAGTCACCCACCCACTTAACGACTGCAAAAATATTCAACCTAATTACATTAAATTGGTCCAAGCCAAGCAATGATGATTTGAGTGTGTGGATGTGAAGATTTTTCTGTTTTCAGCTGTTAGACAGGTTGTGTTTCTTTCCTTTCCATCGACGAGTTTAGGATCTTTTAATTGTTGACTGTTAACAAAGGAAAGCAATTAATGTGATAGCTGATGGTAATAAGAGTATACCGGCAATGCTACACTACTACACGTGTATAATATTATTTTCATTTTATATGGATTTGTGTGAGTGTTCTTGTCATCAAGTGAGGTGTATGTTTGTGTGCGTCTAAGTATGTTGACTGAAACCACTTATATACACTCATTTGTTGATGCCACTTAACGTATATGAGGCATTGCTTTTTGTTCTACATAAATATATGGAATTCAAATACGAATTCAAATGAAACCACTAAGAAAATTACCGAATTCGAGCAGGTCAACTATATGATATTCTGACAACTTTTAGGATTTAGAATAAATTACAAATGTTATCAATACGAGGGCTACTATATATTTTATTTAGTGTTTCCTGGTTCCATCTTACATTTCCATTGGAAAGTTTGACTTGTTAGCATTAACATACTCGGTATGGTTTGGCGTGCAATAACTATTGCCAACAAATGGAATTAAATGGTGCGAACGTACTACCATTTTTCACAACTTCAAATTTTGGTATAAGTATTAAGTCTTAAAATTTACCCAATAATGCTTTGATAAAAAAACATTTTGAAAAGAAATTGTTGATAAGAAATAATGAAGTATTATTGACCAATAATATTTACCCCATTCAAAAAATATAAACAATGTTATTTATAATAAAACGTGACTTTTAGAAATGTTCTTGGACATCGGAAAATTTTGTTTCCCTAAAAAAGTATTCTTAACCAGTGAGCGGAGCAGTAAAGTCGGACGGGGCCGACCATACGATACCCTACACAACTACCACGAACTCTAACTTTCTGAGGATGTTTATTCCGAATATTCAGTACAGTCCTTCTAATTACTTGTCCAGATTAACTTCACGGTGGGTTGTGTTGTGATTTTCGGATTATACTCGACTCGAAAACACACAAAAAATTAAGTTTTCGGTTCATTTCATCCCAAAATTTTAATCTGATCATCACCGAAAATTGTAGGCGTTGTTCTCGACCATAACCGGAACTTCATGAACAATTTTAAAGCCATCAGCGCGATATTTCCCCCTCTAATGTGCTAATGGGTTACTAAATAATATCTGAATACGTAAGCACCTGTAAATATTTGACTGTAACTCCCACATCTGAGTAGATACATCACTATATTTGGTATCAATTAAAAGGCCAACCGCTCCTCTTGGATATGCTATCAACTCCTCTGGTCTACATCCTCCAGGAATAAATATATATGCCATAGAATTCAAATTTTGTCATTTTTCACACAAAAGTCAGGGTCCATTTGACCCGCTAAATATTCACAGATCTTTATCGAAACATGCATGCATATTCTCTTGCCCGATCCCCTTCTCCATGCAAAAATTCGCGGTGTTTGGGCCATAATTGCGACCTCTGGAGCGACGGGAAAAACCGAAAAAAATAATGTTTTTGGTCCATTTTATCCCCTAAATATTAACAGATCTTTTCCAAAAACAATTGGGGTCTTCATTGGCCAGAACCCATCCTACATGCAACATTTCGTGAAGATTGGTCCATAACTGTGGCCTGTATCGTGTTTACAAATTATAATGGACAGACGGACAGATGGACGGACGGACGGACACACATGTCTAGGTCGACTCAGCTAGTCGAGATATGACGATCGGTATACTTAAAGGTGGGTCTAGGACCAATATTTCGTGGCGTTACAAACATTTGGGGCTGCACAAAGCTGTAATACCCTGACAACATAGTTGTGTAGGGTATAAAAAGTAAATACTTAATCTGATGCTTAGACATTTCTTCCACCAGCATATTGCTCAAAAGGCTAGTGTCGACTGGACCAAAAACATTTTCAAACAACTTCAAAATTTCAACCTAACCGAACATTTTATACCATCGATCTTGTCGAAAACTGTATATGGTGACTATGCCATTGCAAATTGTTTGCTAGTAGGTTGTTTATTTGAGAAAACGAAAAACTGAAATACAGACACTCAGTATGGAAAATTGTTACCTTTGGACGCTAGAACATTTCTAAAAATTTCAACATAGTCAAACGGCTGAAAAGCGTGCTCAAAACACATGTTAATTGGTGGTACCGCTCTATGGAGGGCTACCCCGAAACATGTACCAATACAGGTAATACGGTACCCAGTTTGGTAAAATCACGATTGTTCCGCTTCAATGTTCCGGTCAATTATAAACACTAGATTAACGTATGTTTAGTATATACCTACTTTTACGGAAGTGAGCCAATTTGACTCACCCAGAAAATTTTTTGTAGAAAACTCTTCCAATTACGGGAACCCCCATTCTCGATTTTAATTTTTCAAGATTTTCAATGGGCTGGTAAATCAATACCAATGGTTGTTAAGGTTTGTAACTTTGCACATATATATTTCAAGATTTAAAAGAGAAGAAAAATAATTTACAAAAAAATTTTATTATTGTTTTGTTGTTGTTTTTCGTAATTAAAGAAAAGTCCTTATTTTTGATGGCGGGCATGATAACTCCCCACTGGAACATCGGAATCCGAAAATTCCAACGGTGTTAGAAAAAGCACATGTCTGTCCCTCGTATGAACTAGGATTATTGACTTCGCTCTAAAATTAACAAAATGGCGGACCTTTGAAAAAATATTTTTGGAAAATCGCCGATTTTTGACCAAAAACCAAGTTACAAAATAGAGAAGATCTTCACCGATTGGCTTTATCCTAGTTCATACAATAGCTATACACTCACAGAGAAACGTGTAAACATTTGGAATCGATTGGGTTATTAGTTTTTGAGTTATCGTGCCCGCCATTCACAAAAGAGAAAAACGCGTTTAAAGTTTGAGAAGCCCTTTAGCCATCGCTCAATGCTGACACAATAAATCGGCTATATCTTCAAGAGTTCTTGAGATTTTCTCTTGAAATTTGGTAGGAACATTCTTGAACTAGTGTAGATTCGAATTAAATCAAAAAAAATTTTGACCCCGAGAATGGGGGGTCCTTAATTTTAATTAAAATATTCATTATCCGTAAACTCATAGAACGTTTGCTCATATAAACTCAATTTTTACACACGCTGCCTTAAGGCTGGTAAATTTTTGAAATCACGTAAATTTAATACGAAGCTTATTGAGTATCCGATTTGATCCCATTTTTAAGGGTTCTGTGAATCCACTGCCCCTGGTATCTCTTTCACAAATTCTCAACATCTCGACTTTTTCTCAATTTTCTCTTCTTAGTTTAATAGCACATATGCTACTTCAACGTTGCCTAGACCTGATAGTACCAATGACTTTCAATAATAGATTATTCGGAGATTTTTTCCCTAAAACAATCCAAGAGCTGCCTCATCTGTTTGCGCAAGTTCCCATGCTTCTGATGCATACACCAGCACGGGTAGTATCAGCGTCTTGTAGAGTGTGAGTTTGGTCTGGCGAGAGGTGGTCTTTTTTCTAAATTGGCTACATAGACATAATAGCATCGGTTGGCCAACACTATCTTCGAATTTCACAACTGATGTCTTTAATTTTATTTATGGCGGTACCGAGGTATATAAAATCTTTGGCAACCTCGAAGCTGTAGTTTTCGAGTTTCACATTTGATACGAGTCTACTGGATGTCTTACGCGTTGATACCATCAATTTGATCTTCTCGCCATTTACTGCCACTTTGGCAGACTCCTTCTCAATTCGTTCAAAGTTGGCTGTTATCTTTCGCAATGTTCTACCCGTTATGTCGATGTCGTCGGCGATGGCGAGTAACATATGCTGATTGGTGTACAGAATTCTATTTCTGTTCACATTTGCATCTCGTATGATCTTTTCCAGCAAGAGGTTAAAAAGGTCACAAGACAAACTGTCACCTTGTCTGAATCCTCGTTCAGTATTGAAGGGGACCTCGAGGTCCATTTCGTCTTTTACTGCTGACCTTGGGTCAATTAAGGGAACCCCACCTATTCTCGATTTTAATTTTTCAAGATTTTCAATGGGCTGGTAAATCAATACCAATGCTTCTTAAGGTTTGTAACTTTGCACATATATATTTGAAGATTTAAAAGAGAAGAAAAATAATTTACAAACAATTTTTGTTATTGTCTTGTTGTTGTTTTTTGTAATTAAAGAAAAGTCCTTATTTTTGATTGCGGGCATGATAAGTCCTCACTGGAACATCGGAATCCGAAAATTCCAACGGTGTTAGAAAGAGTACATGTCTGGCTCTCGTATGAACTAGGATTATTGACTTCGCTCTAAATTAACAAAATGGTGGACCTTTGAAAAAATATTTTTGGAAAATCGCCGATTTTTGACCAAAAACCAAGTTAAACTAGTGAAAAAGTGTTAAGTTCGGCCGGGTCGAACTTTGGATACCCTCCACCATAGATATACTGACAGGCACTTGAAATGAAAATAAAGGGAACATACCAAAAAGTGACCTTTCTACAAACTGATTATGTAAACCATAATGTACACCAAATACAAATTTCAGCAATTTTTAATGAATATACACTTTGATACAGTGAAAATATGCCTCGTCGAAATATTGGTTCTAGACCCCACGTTTTTTTTGGACCAAATCCATTTCAGAAAATTTTGATTTCATCCAAACTTTGCCTATCTTGTTATTTATTCCAAATTTTGTTCAAGTTCGAAGATGGGAAATGTCGGTCCACTCCTTCTGGTACGTCCCACACAGGGGCTAGGCCTAAATCCGGGATAGAGTTCATATATAGTACATTATCTAGCTTTACGTTCTATCCTCCGCAGGTGAAATGATTACAACAGAATCTTAGAACCAAACCCAAAACGCACAACAAATCAGATAACAATTTTAATATAAAAAGGGGTATATGGGGACTACGCCAAAACCGGTGCGAATATTAATAATTTTAGTAGGGAGATTTGTTACCATATACGACAACAAAATACCAAATTGCAGCGAATTCGGTTGAAAAACGCGCTCAAGAACCCCAAAATACCGAAAATTGGGGGGTACTTTTATATGGGATCTATGCCTAAACGTGGACCAATATATCCCATCTTCGAACTTGACCTGCCTCCAGACAAAAGACAACCCTATTTCAGCACCCTATCTCAATTCCTTCAGAAGATAGCGTGATTACAACAGACGGACAGACAGACGGACGGACATGGCTAGATCGTCATAGAATTTTACCCTGATCAATAATATATATACTTTATAGGGTCGGAAATGAATATTTCGATGAGTTACAAACGGAATGACAAAATTAATATATCCTCCATACTATGGTGGAGGGTATAAAAATAAGGGAGATCTTCATCGATTGGCTTTATCCTAGTTCATACCATAGCTGTACACTCACAGAGAAACGCGTTTGGAATCGATTGGGTTATTAGTTTTTGAGTTATCGTGCCCGCCATTCGCAAAAGAGAAAAACGCGTTTAAAGTTTGAGAAGCCCTTTAGCCGTCACTTGATGCTGACACAATAAATCGGCTATATCTTCAAGAGTTCTTGAGATTTTCTCTTGAAATTTTGTAGAGACATTCTTGAATTAGTGTAGAATTAAATCAAAAAAAAAAAAATTGACCCCGAGAATGGGGGGTCCCCTTAAAGATATCTTGCATAGCCGTATTAATTTTGCAAGATTGCTGAACGCAGATATGGCTTTAAACACCTCTGAACGCATAGGTCTGTCGAATGTGGCTTTAGAGTCGAAGAATAGGTGGAATGTGTTGTTGTGTTGTTGTGGTTATTTTTCAGGACATGGCGCAAAGTAAAAATCTGGTGTATGGTGGATTTGCCAGGTCTGAAAATAATCCTTTAATTTGATTCGATATTACATATGCAAGATCAAACGTGCTTATATTGACGAAAATGTGATGGAAAAGAGCTATTTTTGATAGTGTGTGTGGACTTTAAACGTCAACGTTCGCCGCTAGAAAAAATGGTTTCAAACGTCAAACATTGAGCCGCAAATTAAAACAAAATATAACCTTTAGAAAATCTGAATTCTAACCCAGACTGATAGCAATGATAATTACCAAGCTATGCCTATGAGTTACAAATGTGTCGAAGCTACCCAGAGTAAGGGAACCTTTGCCAATTTTGTCAAAACTGTAAAAATATGTAATTAATATTAATTTATCATATGTTTTTGCTACGAGTTTCTAAAATTAAGTAAATACTGAGATATAGAGATCTAAACAAAAAGTGTCGAATCTGTCCCAGTCTCCCCTACATTTTATTACGGCAGCAAAAATAAGTTTTCAACAGTTCCCGCTACCAATTGCATTATGGATTATCCCATATAACAATTCTCTATGTATAATTGTGTTAATATTACACAGATATCAGTTCAAAATTAATGCCGAGAGTATAAATACACAATTAACTATCTAACCTGCCTTCGTTTTGAAAAAGCTTAGGGCGGTTTCTATTCGGTCCAAAATAATCTTGAATCTTTTGTTAAAATGTGTGTGTGTGCATACATACATATATATATCTTACAAACATACACAAACAACCGATTTAAAACTGTTGTTGTGGCTAAGTTGTTGTTCCCCAACAACAAAACATACAAAATGTCTAATTCAATTCCACTGGCTCAATTACCTCCTGAAATAATAACAATAGCTAGCTTTGTCCTTACGTTCTTGTTCCTTCTTTTTCCTTGAAGGGCTTTAAAATTGTACAAATGTCAGCAATATGCGGTCCAAATTCGTTGTATTAAAATTTATTACCTATAATGGCTGGCAGTTAATGGCAATTAATGTGGCAGAAAATTTCATAGCATCTTTTGAAACATTAATGTTCCTGTGGTCTGTGCGGTTCAACAATCATGATAAGGTAAATGATGTTGGCAGTTAAAAATTATGTCAACACTTTGGATG
>NW_026887730.1:0-8912 GCF_032173495.1 Musca vetustissima | reverse complement strand
GTGTTGTTCCTTTTCGAACTTCAGTTACGTATTGCTCTATATCCAAATATGAACCGATTTCAACGAAACTAATCACAGGTTAGGTTACACTAATTTCAGTAAGTTTTTTTCCTATCAGCCATATATTGGTCCCTTGGTGCGTCAATTTCTAAAAAATCAATCTATAATATATGGAAGCTCTATCTAAATGTCAACCGATTTTCACAAAAACTTGGCACACATCATTCTGTACTAAATTCAGTAAGCCAAATTTCGTGCAAATCGAAAGATATATGTGGACTTTGGTGCACCATTTACACGAAATCGGACGAAACTATATATGGGAGCTATATCTAAATCTGGACCGATTTTCACGAAACTTGCCAGACATCATTCTAGACCCAAATGATTAGGCTGTACCAAATTTCGTGCAAATCGAAAGATATATAGGGACTTTGGGGCACCATTTACATTAAATCGGACGAAACTATATATGGGAGCTATATCTAAATCAGGACCGATTTTCATGAAACTTGGCAGATATCATTTTAGGCTCAATTCAGTACGTTATGCACAATTTCGTGCAAATCAAAAGATGTATAGGGACTTTAGGGCACCATTTACATTAAATCGGACGAAACTATATATGGGAGCTATATCTAAATCTGGACCGATTTTCACGAAACTTGGCAGATATCATTCTAGGCCTAATTGATTAGCCTGTACTAAATTTCGTGCAAATCGAAAGATATATAGGGACCGTTTCCATTAAATCGGGCGAAAAAATATATGGGAGCTATATCTAAATCTGAACCGATTTTTCCCAATTTCAATAGGGTTCGTCCTTGGGCCAAACAAATGAACTGTGCCAATTTTCATCCATATCGGATCATAAATGCGACCTGTACTTTGCTCACAAAAATACATGGACAGACAGACAGACAGACGGACGGACATGCATAAATCGACTTAAAAAGTGATTCTATGCATATTCTCAAAAGGAACCATGGGTCTATCTCGTTTCCTTTTGCCTGTTACAAACATATGCACAAAGACATAATACCCTGTACCACAGTGTGGTGAAGGGTATAAAAAAATCATAACAAAATTGTTTAGAAATATTTATTTCTTCTACTTCAATATTCTTTTTTTTTAACTGAAAAATTTACTCGTGCGTTATACATTGCTAGCGATTCATTGAATTATTTAAAAATAATGTATGGAGTTTGAGGTATGCCACTCAATACTGGGAAATATTAATACCCACAGCATCGTCAAAACGAGTAGACCATTTAATTAAAAAGCATAGATGAATGTGTCGTGAATATTTTAATTAAATCATGTAAGCAGTTAACAATAGAACAGTAAAAAATATTAAATGATTTTATTTTCAGAATATCATGAAATATTCATTAAGTTCGATCTCATAATAGCATACATGGAAACTTACAAATATTACATTCATATAAATTATTTATTAACTTGATGAAATGCGTACATGAAATAAGAGACTACATTCCTACTAAAGCTGTTTTTATATGAATTTAAAATATTTTATACAAGCATTTACGATTTTATATGTACAAGATTTTAGATCTTCATGTATTCTTTCAATTAAAGTTTCGTTCTAATACATTTTTCTCTAGAAAGGGTTTAGAGAAACACAAATTATTTTTTTTTCGGGTGAAACATTCTGTTAATATGTTTAGCCTATTTAAGATTGAAGATGAAATCCCTAAATGTGCCTTTGAAATAATAAAAACACATATTTGCAATTATCCTGTTCTCAGGGTTTAATTTATTTTAGGTTTCTGTATGAGGTGCAACTAAAACTTTGTAGACGGCTACATCACTGAAGGGAAAGAAGAAAAGATTGGAGATTATGTGGAGTCAATAATCCGCTATTGGTAAATTGATGGGAGTTAGTACAGAGATTGACTTCATTCTGACCTCCGATGATCAGGGATGATTAGGCATGTAGCCAAGTGTGCGATAATTGCGGCTATGTCAAAACTTCGATTCCAAATTTCACCAATCCTCATGCATCGTCAATGTAATTTCCGGCAATGGTTACGTAAAGTTCAACGAATTTGGATTTTATAAACGACCAGAGTATCTTAAATCAAAATTTATACATCACCATAGGGTAGAGTATCTGAGGGGGATGTCATCAAACGTTGCCAGTGGTTATGGCCTTCCATATTTTCTTTCGTTCCTCATCGTGTTAGTTGTCATTAGTTTGTTCAATAATTAAGTGAAGTTTATTTTTCTGTTTTAGTACAGTATCTATTCCTCTGCTATCTTTTAGTTTTCACAATTATATACATAGAATCTAACGTTTTGACATATCATCACGAGTATAAACAATATTTACAGAAGGTGGGCATTGGTAGGTTTTATTATGATAAAGTGTAAAAATCTTCTACTTCCAATGTCAATTTTCTGTAGTTTTTAGTTCAATGTATTGTGTGTTGTAATTTAAAAATGTAAGTACATTTATGTAGTCGACTAAGATGATTGCTATATAATTTTCCCACGAAATACTATTTTCTTCGAAATGTGAGAGGAAAACCATGTAATCCATTTAGGAAATGTATTACCTCTTTTCTTTAGCTTCATGTGCAACAACATGTTATAATTCTCGGAAAATGGGAAATATAATTACACCTTAGAGTAACTTCGGGTAATGTGGACCACTATTTTCTTTTTTTGATATTGTGGGCGTAACAACGGTAAAATATAAAAACAAATTGTTTTCACAGCATGTTAGATTTGTTGGCTAATTATATTCCAGGTCAAAAATTATATATATTTGTCCATAAAAATGTTATTGCATTATATTTCAAAAAACTCTAAACTGCAAATAAAAATAACTTGGCGGGTAATGTGGACCAGTATGTGTGGGTAATGAGGATCAGTAAGTTAAAGGTAGGTTGTGGATTAATTGTGATAAATTTCAATTTATTGCACTCTTGGGTAATAATGAATGCAAAAATATATGGGACCATGTTTTGGAATAGCCCCCATTTAAGGGTACCACCCCATTTGCGGTATTTTGAAGGTCTTTGCTGCATTATCCAACCGAGGCACCTATAATTTCGGTTATCGAGTTTTCAGAGGATAAAATACATCCTCGCATATTAAATTCGCCCTTGTTTCGAACTCGTCCTCATGAAAATGTCCCACTTTTTTATAGTGGTCCACATTACCCGACATTGAATATTTTTATTTAAAAATAATTATTGGCTTCAAAAATGAATAAAAATTTAAAAATAACCGAAAGTAATTACAGATAAAAGTGTATTTTTGTTAAAGAAAACAAGAAAACCACATAACCTCTTTATATTCGAGAAAAACAAAATGTTCGACTATTTTACCAAATCGTTCGACTATTGTGCTAAAAAATTTTCAAATCAAAGTTTTATAATCAGAGCTACATTTTCACCTACAAAATTTTCAACATTGCAATTATTTATTAAAAACCAAGTTTGATGTTTGTTTTCACTAATTAGGAAAACATTTATCAAGGCGGCATTGGCATATTTCAAGCATTTTCTTAGATATGGGGGGTGGTCCACATTTGACGCATGGTCCACATTGCCAGAAGTTACTCTATTGCATACCTATATAGCTTTGCATACTTTCAATTTATTTTTCACTATAGAATTGGGAAATGCAAAAGAATTTTGCTGCACTATAGGTCAATGACCGGTTTTTCTGTGCAAAATTGAAAAAATCAAAGTGTCGTTCTTCACGAGTTGTTGTTGTTTTTGTATTTAGAACACTCTAAAATAGAGACACGTGATATTTATTAGTGCTAAATATAAAGTACCGTTACACAGCTGGCCGTGCAAGTCGCTCAATACAATTTATTCTATAAATATGCTCATATTTCTGTGGGGCTTAGTCAACTTTGAGTGCGTATTATTTCGATTGTGTTTACAATAATTAATTAGTGTAAAATGGAAAATATAGATACGATCAAAACATTTTTATGTTTGCGACACTATACTTGAAAATAACCCTTTAGTCTATGAAGACTTTAAAAAGTTAAAGTAATTTGATAGATTGATTTTCAGTAAGCTATTATAAAAAATGACCCAATATGACCTCTTTGAAATTTTGCACATAAATTAAGTTAATTTAAATATATTTTAAGTTGCAATTTTTTGCGTTTTGCGAGTAATGACTCTTTTATCTAGGCAACCTCCGTATAAAAAATCGAACTTTTTGAAATATGACGAAAAGAAGATAACAAAAAGAAAATGTCTTGCCAAGCAATATTGTTGATTTATAATTCTCGGGATTTTAGACTTGTTTTAAAAACCCTCCACCATAAAGTAGAGTGTGCAGATCTTTGTAATATTTTTTTCTAATTTTAAATTCTAAAGTTGCTGTTGATATAAATGTATTTATATTCGAATTCGTAGAAAAAAATTATTTTTAACAAATATAAGATTGACTTTCGGATTTAATTACATTTTCCCAATATATTTATAAGACTTCATTATAGCGGTAGCCCAATATTAAGCTTTTTATACCCTCCACTATAAGAGATTTGAAATTTGCAGATACATTACTACTCCTAGGATATTTGGTATTGAAAATGTTCCGTATTGGATCTCTTTTAAGGGCAACCCCCATAAAACGGTATTATGTAATATGAGGAATTTTGACGATTTTTTCAACAGAATTGGTAGTAATTTTATTATATTTTGGATTGTCGTTGAGCAGAAAGTTTCCGTACCAAAAATTATTTATTTTTCGGGATACCGTCCATATAACGGTAGCTCTCAATATTCGGTATTTTGAAGATCTTGGGCACGGCCTTCAACAGAATTGCTTCGAATTTAATAGGGATACTTACTGAGCAGAAAATATCTCTACTTAAAACTATCAATATAGGCCCATGTGTCCGGGTCTCCCCCTAATAACGCCATCCCTCTATATTCGGAATTTGGCTTAATTCTATATTTTGGATCATCATTGAATACAAAACGTTCCTAACAAAATTTGCCCAAGCTTCCCAAAAGCCTCCACATTATACGATCCTTTGGGGATTTGGGCATGTTTTTCAACCTAATCATTGCTCGTTGTTTTATTTGGTAGCATAAATCCTACTAAATGTTATCAATATTGGTCCACCTTTGTGGGGTAGCCCCTATATAACGGTACTTATAATATTCGGTATTTTAGGGAGTTTGGTAATGCTTCCAAGCAAATTGGCTGTAATTTTATATTTCAGTGAGTAGAAAATATCATTACAAAAAATTATCAATATTGGTTCAAGTTTCCGGGTAGCACCCATATAATTTTCCTACAAAAACCTAATATATCAACATTCTCATTGTAATAGCTGTTATATGTCATTCCGGTAAATTGGGGGGTAAGACACATTTTTGCAAAAAAAAAAAAATCTCTATTTAGGTCCAAGTTCTGATACAGCTCCTACATACTGGTCCCGACCCATTTTCGGTATTTTAAATAGAGACCGAATTTTGTCAAAGAGTTGACTATAATTAGGCATAATGGATTCCAGTTAATAAATAACATCATCCAGAAATTATCCACTATAGCTTAACGTTTTAAAATACGCCATAAATATTTCCGGTCCAATTTTTCGGTATATTTAAGTTCTTATTCCCGTTTTGGCAATTTTCAATTTTATTGTCACATGTTCAACCTGAATAGGTAACATCATGAGACTCTTTGTTATAATAAATGTTTTCGATGGAAATTTTGGTACAACCTTCACATTAGGTATTTTGCCTAGGTATTTTGTTGTTTTTAAATATTACTGAGCTGAGCTTAATGATAGATTTTTGCAAAGAAAATATCTTGTATATTAGTTTTCTCTGTGATACATATTTTTTGTGTCGGATATATGCGAGGTGTTCTGTTTATAAGTTCTAAGATATTGACAAACGATTAGGCATAATCGGTACCACCTGATTTGGTACTTTATGGAACAACATGGATACGAAATCCATTCAAAATGTCTTCTGATTTTCCATCCTAGCATTTTCCCCAACATTTACGTGCATTCTTTGGAAGACGTGTACATACAATGATCGTGTGTAAATTCAATGATTTAACTTTCAATTTTTTAGGCATTCTCACATAAAATATTTTGATTACAATGTCAATCCAATTGAAAAAATAATAATAAAATATTTGGAAAATTTTTCAATAATTGACAAATGTAGAATTAGAGGAATGATACGCGGCCAATTTGGGCCCAAAATATCTCTAAATAACATCTATGACGTGGTGCAACCAAAATATCTCGATACTAAATTCGTGGAAATGCAAATATGCTTCATAAATTTTTTTTTGAACTGAGTCTAGAATTATGATGCACTAAGTTAGAATTATATGTGCTAAGTCTCGTGAAAATCGGTTCAGATTTGTATATAGCTGCTATAAAGACCCCAAACTTTGGGTCGATTGACACAATATTTTGTACAAAGTACTGAAGTTAATATACATTAATTTCTGGTAAAACCAGCTAGTTACGTTTTGTGTCAATCGTTTCATATTTAAAGAACACTTTCATGAAATTGAAGAACAATATGTGTGCTATACTGAATTTTCACGAAATTTTGCACATATAATTCTAGACTAAGTTCAGTACACTATGACATATTATATGGAAGCATTGCGCTAATCGAAAAATATATAGGGGTTTTGGTGCATCATTTACATAAAATCAGAAGGAAATTAACTATATATGGCGAGTGTCATCTAAATTTGAACCGATTTTTCACAAAACTTAGCATCATAATTTCTAGACTCAGTTCAAAAAAAAAATTTATATGAAAATCATATTTTTGCATTTCCACAAACTTAGTATCGAGATTATTTTGGTTGCACCACGTCATAGATGTTTATTTGCCGATTTTTGGGCCCAAATTGGCCGCGTAGTATGTCATTCCTCTAAGTCTACATTTGTCAATTATTGAAAAATTTTCCAAATATTTTATTATTTTTTCAATTGGATTGACATTGTATTCAAAATATTTTATGTGAGAATACCTAAAAATTGAAAGTTAAATCATTGAATTTACACACGATCATTTGTTATTGTACACGTCTTCCAAAGAAAATACAGCACGTAAATGTTGTGGAAAATGCTAGATGGAAAATCAGAAGAACATTCTAAATGGAGTTCGTATCCATGTTGTCCCATAAAATCAGATAGTCATACCGGATTATGCCTAATCACTTTGAATATCTTAGAAATTATAAACAGAACACCTGGCATATATCCGACACAAAAAATATGTATCACAGGAAACTTAATATACAAGATATTTTACTTTGCAAAAATCTATTCGTAAGTACTCGTAGAAATTTAAAAACAAGAAATACCTAGGCAAAATACCTAAATGTGAAGGTTGTACCGAAAATTTCCATCGAAAACATTTATTATAACAAAGAGTCATGATGTTACTATTTCAGGTTGGAACATGTAACAATAAAATTGGAATTTACCAAATTGGAATAAGAACTTAAAATGTACGAAAAATTGAGACAAATATATTTATGGCGTATTTTAAAACGTTAGCTATAGTGGATAATTTCTGGATGATGTTATTTATTAACTGGAATCCATTATGCCTAATTATAGTCAACTCTTTGACAAAATTCGTCTTAAAAATGTACCAAATCAAGACCTGTAGGAGCTGTATCAGAACTTTGGACCTAAATAGAGATTTTTTTTTTGCCGAAAAATGTGTCTTACCCCCAATCCGGACATATAACAGCTATTATACAATGAGAATGTTGATATATTAGGGTTTTGTAGGAAATTTGCTGTGGTACTCTCCGTATTGATAATTTTTTGTAATGATATTTTCTACTCACTGAAATATAAAATTACAGCCAATTGCTTGGAAGCATTACCAAACTTATTAAAATACTGAATATTATAAGTACGTTTATATGGGCTCCCCACAAAGGTAAAACCAATATTGATAACATTTATAGGATTTATGCTACCAAATAAAACAACGAGCAATGATTAGGTTGAAAAACATGCAAATCCCCAAAGGATCGTCCTAATGTGGAGGCTTTTGGGAAGCTTGACAATTTTGTTTAGGAACGTTTTGTATTGAAATGATAATCCAAAATATAAAAATTAACCCCCAAATTCCGATAGTTATGGCGTTATTAGGGGGAGACCGGACACATGGGGATATATTGATAGTTTTTAGTAGATATTTTATCTATCAGTAAGTATCCTTAATTCGAAGCAATTGTGAAGGCCGTGCAAGATCTTCAAAATACCGAAATATGAGAGCTACCGTCTATATGGGCGGTGTGCCGAAAAAAGCAAATAATTTTGGTACGGAAACTTTGTGTCTCGACAATCCAAAATATAATAAAATTACTACCAATTAGAATAATCGTAGAAATTCCTCATATTACATATATACGTTTTATGGGGATTTGTTAAAGAGAATCCAATACGGAACATTTTCAATACCAAATATCCTAGGAGTGGTAATATATATGCAAATTTAGAATCTCTTATAGTGGAGGGTATAAAGCTAATTGTACTACCGGTATAATGAAGTCTTATAAATATCTTCGGGAAAATGTAATTAAATCCGAAAGTCAATCTTATATATTGTTAAAAATAATTTTTTTCTACGAATTCAAATATAAATACATTTATATCAACAGCAACTTTGAGAATTTAAAATTAGAAAAAAATATTCAAAGATCTGCACACTTATGGTGGAGGGTTTTTAAAACAAGTCTAAAATCCCGAGAATTATAAATCAACAATATACTTGGCAAGACAACATTTTGCCGGGCCCGCTAGTGTATGTATATATGTAAATGAATTGTATTTAGTTAGTCTCACTAAAACCGAGAACGGCTTAACGAATTTCATATTTTAGCTTGAAATGACAGTGAACTTAGGG
>NW_026887729.1:0-9034 GCF_032173495.1 Musca vetustissima | reverse complement strand
ATAATTAATATTCATAAGAAGGCCTGATTACACCTATTACAACATTATGGGAGAGGGGGAGCAAATACAGAGAGCATCAAAAATGGCATAGGATTAATAATTTCATAAAAAAACACAATTCAGCTGGGCTGAATTGCTTTTTTTATATCAAAAACCTAATTCGGCAGGGGTAAAAGGAAGAATTTCTAAAAGAACCATATTCAGCTAAGCTGAATTGTAAATTTCCTCTCGAAAATCAAATTCAGCTAAGTTAAATTAAAAATTTCCTACAGGAAACCTTATTCAGCTAAGCTGAATTGCAAATTTCCCCTCGAAAAGCAAATTCAACTAGCCAAAAATTAGGATTTCCTAACGGGAACCCAATTCAGCTAAGTTAAATTATAGATTTCCCACATAAAACCTTATTCAGCTAAGCTGAATTGCAGATTTCCTCTTCGAAAACCTAATTCAGCTTAGTTAAATTAAAGACTTCCTACAGAAGCCCAAATTCAGGTAGCCAAAAAGAAGATTTCCTAACGTAAACTTAATTCAGCTAAGTTAAATTAAAGATTTTCTATAGAAACTCTAATTCAGCTGGGCTGAATTGAAGATTTTCTATAGAAACTCTAATTCAGCTAAGCTGAATTGAAGATTTTCTATAGAAACTCTAATCCAGCTGGGCTGGAAACTCTAATTCAGCTAAGCTGAATTGAAAATTTTCTATAGAAACTCTAATTCAGCTAAGCTGAATTGAAGATTTTCTATAGAAACTCTAATTCAGCCGGGCTGAATTGAAGATTTTCTATAGAAACTCTAATTCAGCTGGGCTGAATTGAAGATTTTCTATAGAAACTCTAATTCAGCTGGGCTGAATTGAAGATTTTCTATAGAAACTCTAATTCAGCTGGGCTGAATTGAAGATTTTCTATAGAAACTCTAATTCAGCTGGGCTGAATTGAAGATTTTCTATAGAAACTCTAATTCAGCTGGGCTGAATTGAAGATTTTCTATAGAAACTCTAATTCAGCTGGGCTGAATTGAAGATTTTCTATAGAAACTCTAATTCAGCTGGGCTGAATTGAAGATTTTCTATAGAAACTCTAATTCAGCTGGGCTGAATTGAAGATTTTCTATAGAAACTCTAATTCAGCTGGGCTGAATTGAAGATTTTCTATAGAAACTCTAATTCAGCTATGCTGAATTGAAGATTTTCTATAGAAGCTATGCTGAATTGAAGATTTTCTATAGAAACTCTAATTCAGCTAAGCTGAATTGAAGATTTTCTATAGAAACTCTAATTCAGCTAAGCTGAATTGAAGATTTTCTATAGAAACTCTAATTCAGCTAAGCTGAATTGAAGATTTTCTATAGAAACTCTAATTCAGCTAAGCTGAATTGAAGATTTTCTATAGAAACTCTAATTCAGCTAAGCTGAATTGAAGATTTTCTATAGAAACTCTAATTCAGCTAAGCTGAATTGAAGATTTTCTATAGAAACTCTAATTCAGCTAAGCTGAATTGAAGATTTTCTATAGAAACTCTAATTCAGCTAAGCTGAATTGAAGATTTTCTATAGAAACTCTAATTCAGCTAAGCTGAATTGAAGATTTTCTATAGAAACTCTAATTCAGCTAAGCTGACATTGAAGATTTTCTATAGAAACTCTAATTCAGCTAAGCTGAATTGAAGATTTTCTATAGAAACTCTAATTCAGCTAAGCTGAATTGAAGATTTTCTATAGAAACTCTAATTCAGCTAAGCTGAATTGAAGATTTTCTATAGAAACTCTAATTCAGCTAAGCTGAATTGCAATTTTTTCGTTGAAAAATTTCGATTCCAACCAAAATCTATTACCTCATTTTCCCCGACTTTACGTTAATTCACAATTAATCCGAATTTTTGTATTGTTGTAGCTCTGATTGTTACATTTTGCTCAGCATTCTTTGTTGTTGTATTTGTTGTTTCTGACCATTTTCGATCGCAAAACAAACAATTTTCAAGTTAATTGCCTGCATTTGTTCGTAGAGGTAATTCTTTTGCGAACTTAAATGAAATATTTTGTTCTTTTTTTGAAAGAAAAACAACAACAAAAACTAAATTTTTTGTTGTTGTTGCTGCCAACATGTTACAGGTGTTATTAGCCCCAAATGTTTGACCATATCGAGTGTGTGGGCAGTTAGCAACGAACAAAAGGAAGTATGGTATGCAAAGAGGTAGAGGAGGAGGTGAATGAGAGGGAGAGGAAGGTGTAACGACAATGGCATTCCATCCAAATCCACGATTTTGGTCTTAAAACGTCAAAGTGGTAGTTTGAAATTTTTGAGATTTTTCAAATTCCGATTCGTGGTGGTTTTTTGGATTTCAAGAAAAGGTATTTGGAATCGTTTGTTGTTGTAGTTGTTGTCATTGTTGTCTCTGGGAGGTGGAGGAGGTAGGTGGCTGCTGATGACTGAGGAGGAGGAAATGATTTTGGAATGTCCACACCAGATGTGAATTACAACAGAGGCTGTAATGAGTTGTCGAGAACAAAACTATGTTGTTAATGAGATTTTTTGTTCGGGTGATAGATAACCGTCGCTTCTTGAAAAGACTCTGGACCTGCCTTCGACTTTATAGGCTGTCTGTTAGCCAATTTCTTTGAGGGGACTGTCGTATCCTTCCATTAATATTCTTAGGGGAAAAATTTAAAAATAAAATCCAAATAGCATGGAAATAAGGTCGGGTCAAACACCACACCTTGGTTGGAGTTAGAAGTCAACATGTTTTAAAAGGTTGCCGAACCGAAAAAGCAGCAATATTTTAGAATTTTGAAGTCTGGTATTAAAATTGGATAAAAAATTGGCATCGATTATCATTTCTCAAAATATTATGTTATAGGTTGCAAAGGGGCCGGGAGAGCTTCCTTTGGAGCCTTTCAAGACATGTCAAGGAGAGAATGAGTGTGTGTGTGTGTGAGAGAGAGAAGAGTGCGTGAAGGAAGAGGTCTACTTCTGCTATTTCAACACTTTCTTTTTGCTTTGTTTTAGTCTTTTTTTTTTTTTTTTTGTTTTTTTTTAGTTCTTTTTTTTTGGTTCTGTTTCTGAGGCAGATGTTCGATGACCACTGACCAGTGCTTGAAGTTGAATAGACAGCCCTCAATACTGAAATCATGTTTTTCATTTCACTGACCAATATTTTGTTGACACAGATGCCTTGTTTTATCTTGTCGTTTTTCTGTTCATTAATTGGTATCCTGTAGCTTCAGCAGATTGTCGGTTCGTTTTGTAAACACAAGAGCTGATTCCGCCAGGCTGATATAGATTGGCAAAATGGCAGATTTATTGTTGGCGTGAATGGAAGATTGATTGATGATAAGATAAGGGTAATTTATGGAATATTATAATAGATATGGAATCAATATGGAATCAATAGAGAGGATGGGAAACTGGATTCAAATATTGGGAGAAAGGCGGCTGAATTACAGTTTCCAGAGAAAAATGTTGAAAAAAAATAACCACCTTGAGACAATCGGACAAACATTTGGATTTTGGTGCACCATTTATGTAAAATCGGACGAAAATATATATGGGAGCTATATCGAAATCTGAACCGATTTTCACGAAATTTAGCACAAATCGTTCTAGGCTTAATGCCAAATTTCGCGCAAATCGGAAGATTTATAGGGACGTTGGTGCATCACTTATCTTAAATCGGACGAAAATATATGTGGGAGCTATATCTAAATCTGAAACGATTTTCACGAAACTGAGCACACATTATTCTAGGCTTAATTCAGTTCCCTGTGCCAAATTTCGTGCCGATCGAGCGATATATAGGGACTTTGGTGCACTATTTATATTAAATCGGATGAAAATATATATAGGAGCTATATCTAAATCTGAACTGATTTTTACGAAACTTGACACACATCATTCTAGACTTATTTCAGAACGCTTTGCCAAATTTCATCAAAATCGAAGGTATACAGGGACTTTGGAGCACCATTTACCTAAAATCGGCCAAAAATATATATGGGAGCTATATCTAAATCTTAACCGATTTTCACGAAACTTAGCACACATCATTCTAGACTAAAGCCAGTACGCTGTGCCAAATTTCGTGCAAATCAAAAGATATATAGAACCTTTGGTACACCATTTATCGTAAATCGGACGAAAATATGTATAGGAGCTATATCTAAATCTGAACCGATTTTTACAAAATTCAGCACAAATCGTTCTAGGTTTAATACAGTATGTTGTGCAAAATTTCGTGCAAATAGAAGGATATATAGGGACTTTTATGCACCATTTACCTAAAATCGGACGAAAATATATATGGGAGCTATATCTAAATCTGAACCGATTTTCACGAAATTTAACACACATCGTTCCAGACTTAATTCAGTACGCTATGCCAAATTTCGTGCAAATCGAAAGATATATGGGACTTTGAAGCACCATTTACCTCAAATCGGAAAAAAATATATATATGAGAGATATATCTAAATCTGAACCGACTTTTCCCAATTTCAATGGGGTTCGTCCTTGGGCCAAATAGATGAGCTGTGCCAAATTTCATCCAATTCGGATAAAAAAAAATATTTTTTCAAAAAATATTTTTCAAAAAATCCACGCCTAATTCTATGCTTGAAAAAATATTTATAAAAAGTTGAAGTTGTCTCTATCCCCAAAATATGTTCGGCAACATTAGACAATATTCAAAAAAATTTAAAAAAAAAAAATCCAATTGACAACAAGTTGATTTACACTTTCATGGATTATGGATTTTTATGGTCTCTGATTTTTTTTTCACTAATATGGCCTGCACCCACCTTAATGATCTCATATCGATCATAACAACATATAAACGGCCATAAAATAGCCGTAATTAAAAATGATTTGCAAAAAACATTTAAATTCATTATTGGAAGCAACAACAACAATTGAGAGTTCATCTTTTGGACTATTTAGTACATCATTCCGCGTCTAGTTATTACGTGAGCCATGATCCATGGATAAATGTTCTAGCTCTATTGTGGCTTTGTTGTTGCTGTTTGTTATCGAGATTTTGTTATGTCAGATTTGTTGTGAGTGGCTGGCTGGTTGGCTGACTGGCTTGCTGCCTGCCTGCCTGCCAGGCTGTTTGCCATGCAAGGTTGTGACTTGCATTACCTAATACACCCACTGTCATCTGGAAAATAAAATCGTCACATTTGTTTTCTATTCTTCTGAATGGATCAGAAGTCGAGACGAACACATAGTGACAAACGTAATTTTATTTTAGCATGAATGAACGACTAAACGAATTGATGATGACTTAACTCGGAACAAGAAAAACGTTTTTTTTTTTTTTTTTGCTTCAAAGTCATTGCTTGGTATTTTTTTTTGTTTGTTGTCGGAATTAGCATTGATATGCTTGGCATTTAGCCGTCAATACAGGTTATTCGAATGGGGGGATGATGTAAATTATAGCATTGTGAAAGAGATTTTAATTAGTCAACTGTAGAGAAATTATCTAAGATCGATTTTGTTCCATTGTAAATAATGAAAGATTTTATGTTGTAATAAAAAATATCCCATAAATAAATTTTTCTATTGAAAAATATTTCATACATACATTTTTATGGAAAAATATCTCACAGATACTTGTTTCTATTGAAAAATATTTCATAGATGCGTTTTTCTTTTGAAAAATGTTTCATAGATACATTTTTCTATTGAAAAATATTTCGTAGATACATTTTTCTATGGGAACATATCCCATAGATACATTTTTCTATAGGAAAATATCTCATAGATACATTTATCTGTAGGAAAATATCTCATAGATACATTTTTCTATAGGAAAATATTTCATAGATACATTTTTCTATTGAAAAATATTTCATAGATACATTTTTCTATAGGAAAAAAATCTCATAGATACATTTTTCTATGGAAAAATATTTCATAGATACATTTTTCTATTGAAGAATATCTAACAGATACATTTTTCTATTGATAAGTATATAATAGATACAATTTTCTATTGAAAAATATTTCATAGATACATTTATCGATAGGAAAATATCTCATGGATACATATTTCTATAGGAAAATATCTCATAGATAAATTTTTCTATAGGAAAATGTCCCATAGATACACTTTTCTTTAAGAAAATATCTCATTGATAAATTTTTCTATAGGAAAATATCGCTTAGATACATGTCTCCATTGAAAAATATATCATAGATACATTTATCTATAGGAAAATATCGCATGGATACATTTTTCTTTAGAAAAATATCTCATAGATACATTTTTCTACAGGAAAATATCTCATAGATACATTTTTCTATAGGAAAATATCTCATAGATACAATTTTCTGTAGGAAAATATCTCATAGATACATTTTTCTATAGGAAAATATCTCTTAGATAAATTTTTCTATAGGAAAATATTTCATAGATAAATTTTTCTATAGGAAAATATTTCATAGGTACATTTTTCTATAGGAAAAAATCTCATAGATACATTTTTCTATAGGAAAATATCTCATAGATACATTTTTCTGTAGGAAAATATCTCATAGATAAATTTTTCTATAGGAAAATATCTAATAGATACATTTTTCTGTAGGAAAATGTCTGCTAGATACATGTCTCTATAGGAAAATATCTCATAGATACATTTTTCTATGGAAAAATATCTCATAGATACATTTTTCTATAGAAAAATATCTCATAGATACATTTTTCTATAGAAAAATATCTCAGAGATACATTTTTCTATAGGAAAATATCTCAGAGATACATTTTTCTATAGGAAAATATCTCATAGATAAATTTTTCTATAGGAAAATATGTCATAAAAAAATCCACGCCATATATGATTGGTCCTTAAAAAAATTATTTAAAAAAATCCACGCCTTATATGATGGGCGTGTATCTCATAGATACATTTTTTCTACAGGAAAATATCTCAGAGATACATTTTTTCTATAGGAAAATATCTCAGAGATACATTTTTCTACGTCTTCCATGGGTCCTTAAAAGCCATTCAAAAACATCCACGCCTTAAACAATTATTTAAAAAAATCCACGCCTTAAAAAATTATTTAAAAAAATCCACGCCTTAAAAAATTATTTAAAAAAATCCACGCCTTAAAAAATTATTTAAAAAAATCCACGCCTTAAAAAATTATTTAAAAAAATCCACGCCTTAAAAAATTATTTAAAACCAGTAAGGAAAGTAGTAAAGTCGGACGGGGCCGACTATATGATACCCTTCACCACTATGGGTATAAACAGGACTATTAACATGAAATTAGATGAAATAAAATATGTGATATTTATCTAAATGTGAATCTACCTAGATCTATCCATAAAGTATGTAAATCGGCTTCAAAGAAATATAAATAGGTCATCCGTTGGGCTATGTCTGTACTTCTAGAAAACGCAACTACGTAATTCTATGCTCAATTTTGTACGTTGTGCAAAATTTGAATGCAATCTGACTAACATGAGGAGTTTGATGCCCAATTTACTTGAAATCGGGCGAAAATATATATGTAAGCTCTATAGAAATATTAAGCGATTTCAAACAAACTTGTCACAGGTTAGGTTATACTAATTTAAGAACGTTTTGTTCCTATTGGTTCCTTGGTGCGTCAATTACTTAAAATCAATCTATCGTAAAAGGAAGCTATATCTAAATCCGGACCGAATTTCACGAAACAAGGCAGACATCACTGCAGGCTCAATTCAGTACGTTATGCCAAATTTCGTGCAAATCGAAGGATATAAAGGGACTTTGGGGCACCATTTACATGAAATCGGACGAAACTATATATGGGAGATATATCTTAATATTGACCGATTTTCACGAAACTTGGCAGGCATCATTCTAGGCTCAATTTAGTACGTTACGCCAAATTTCGTGCAAATCGAAAGATATATAGGGACTTTGGGGCACCATTTACATGAAATCGGACGAAACTATATATGGGAGCTATATCAAAATCTGAACCGATATTCTTGAAACTTGCCAGACATCACTCTGGGCTTAATTCAGTACGTTATGCCAAATTTCGTGCAAATCGAAGGATATATAGGGACTTTGGGGCACCATTTACATGAAATCGGACGAAACTATATATGGGAGCTATATCTAAATCTGGGCCGATTTTCACGAAACTTGGCAGGAATCTTTCTAGGCTCAATTCAGTACGTTATGCCGAATTTCGTGCAAATCGAAAGATATATAGGGACTTTGGGGCACCATTTACATGAAATCGGACGAAACTATATATGGGAGCTCTATCTAAATCTGAACCGATTTTCTTGAAACTTGGCAGACGTCACTCTAGGCTTAATTCAGTACGTTATGCCAAATTTCGTGCAAATCGAAAGATGTAAAGGGACTTTGGGGCACCATTTACATGAAATCGGACGAAACTATATATGGGAGCTATATCTAAATCTGGACCGATTTTCACAAAACTTGGCAGATATCATTCTAGACCTAAATGATTAGGCTGTACCAAATTTCGTGCAAATCGAAAGATATATAGGGACCGTTCACATTAAATCGGTTGAATATATATCTCAGAAAGTGATTCTATGCATATTCTCAAAAGGAACCATGTGTCTATCTCGTTTCCTTTTGCCTGTTACAAACATATGCACAAAGACATAATACCCTGTACCACAGTGTGGTGAAGGGTATAAAAATCCACGCCTTAAAAAATTATTTAAAAAAATCCACGCCTTAAAAAATTATTTAAAAAAATCCACGCCTTAAAAAATTATTTAAAAAAATCCACGCCTTAAAAAATTATTTAAAAAAATCCACGCCTAATTTTTTATAACCTACACCTTCAAAAAATTATTTTAAAAAATCCAAGCCTATTTTTTTATAATCTACGCCTTAAAAAATATTTAAAAAAAATCCACGCCTTAAAAAATATTTTTTCAAAAATCCACGCCTTAAAAATTATTATTTAAAAAAATCCACGCCTTAAAAAATTATTTAAAAAAATCTACGCCTTAAAAAATTATTTAAAACAATCCACGCCTCAAAAAATCATTAAAA
>NW_026887728.1:0-9075 GCF_032173495.1 Musca vetustissima | reverse complement strand
TGACAAAATGTGTATTCTATAGCGTATATATTTACCCCTGAAGGACATAGACCCGAGAAGTTGACCTTATATCCAAGAGGAGTGGTTGACCTTTAAACTAATACCAATTATATTGCTGTATGTGCTCAGATGTGGGAGTTACAACTAAATATTTAAAGTTATCTCCGTATTCGTATATTATTTAGTAACCCATTATCACTCTAGAGAGCGGAACTATAGCGCTGATCGCTTTGAAATGTTCCATGAGGTTCCAGTTATGGTCAAGTGATGATCAGAAAATAATTTTGGAATGAAGTGGACCGAAAACTTAATTTTTTGTGTTATTTTCGAGTCGATCTATAGACCACAAGCCGAACACCATAGAAAGCGAACACCACAACACAACCCACGGTGAAAGGAATCTGGACAATAGCTGTACTAAATACTCGTAATATTCGGGAAATATGTCAGTGTAAGGAAGAGGTGCTGCTTACCTCTAATCGGGCAAGAGGGTGCAAATATCGCGAAATATTGCCCAGGCTCGGAGTAAACATCCGCAGAAAGTTCGGTTTCCGTGGTAGTTGTGTAGGGTATCGTATGGTCGGCCCCGTCCGACTATACTGCTCCGCTCACTGGTTTTAAATATTTTTAAGGAATAATATAAGCTTCGATTTTTTAATATTTTTTCAAGGACCAGGACTAACCAGGATTTTTTAAATATTTCTTCAATGACCACGACAAGTGTGAATTTCTTTTAAAAATACGTTTTAAGGACCAAAATAAGCGTTAATTTTTAAAATACGATTTTTCAACAACCAAGAAAGAGTGTATTTTTATACCCTTTACCACAATGTGGTACAGGATATTATGTCTTTGTGCATGTGTTTGCAACAAGTAAAAGGAAACGAGATAGACACATGATTCCTTTTGAGAATATGCATAGAATTACTTTCTGAGTCGTCCGTCTGTAGATGTTAAATTGAAAATAAAGTGCAGGTCGCATTTATGATCCGATTTGGATGAAATTTGGCACAAGTCACTTATTTGGCCCAAGGACGAAATTGTTGAAAATTGGTTCAGATTTAGATAAAGCTCCCAAATATATATTTTCGTCCGGTTTTATGTAAATGGTGCACAAAGGGCCCAGTCAAACTTTACTACTTTCCTTACTGGTTTAAATTAAGTTGTTTCAAGAAAATCGTGGATGTTTTTTAAAATGTTTTTAACGTCCAACATAAGTGTTTTTGTAGAAGTATTTTTTTATAGGTCAGCATAAGCGTTTATGTTTTAAACATATTTTTGAGAAACTATGTTTAAAGGTTTATAATAGCTTAATTATTTAAGTTAATTTTTCAGCCACAATCATAATGAGCAACTTTTTAAAAAATATCTTTTTATAGAAAATATTTTTTATTCAAATATATTAGCCGAAATCTGATCACACACATTTTAAATATTGAATATCCTATTCCCCTTTTTATTGATTGCAGTAAATCAAACAAATGAACTCAATTAGTAATCATATTAAAGGATAAGATAATCATCATCATCACCGCCATCTAATCCCGTAACCTCCCCCCCCCTTGCAAACACTCAAACCCTCACACAAACATTTGTCCTTGGTGGTAAATTGAATCAAAACAAGTAAAGCATGTCGTTTATTCATATTCCTTTCAGCTTCCACGAGGATAAGTCACACACACACACACACATGTTCGCACACTCCTTCAGTGCGACACAAACAACAAGAATAGCAACAAAAGAAATTAAGCAATTGTTAATAACTTGTGAAGCAAATCAAATGTACCACCCGGGTCAGAAGACCAAAAGTCACAATAGTCATGGCGGGGGGAAGAGAGAGGAAGAAACAGGAAACAAATCGATGTGAGGAGAAAACCTCATCCATGTTACAAGCTTTCACACGCATTTCGATGAAAAGTTCGGGTGTGTGCGAAATGTTGCTGTACACTCGATTCAGCGGATACGGATGCAAACACTCACGCACAGCAACTCATACAACTGATGTCAATCGGATTGGCAGTCAGGCACATAATGAACAGTGGGCATTTTGGGATGTAGAACAACAGCATAGAAAAGGGCAAATAAATTCCCAAAATTTTTTTTTGTTTTTTTGGAAACAACAAATGTTGGCCAGTTTATGAAAAATCCAGTAGCAATACAATTTGCTGAGAACTTTCATGAAGAAAGCCCTCCGTTTGTCTTCCATTGTGCCACAATCGTTATATGCATTCACACGCACACACACACATCCAAACACAATACCATAGGCTTAAGAAGTACATCATGCGTAACATGAACAATGGATGGACCTTTTGACATCATGCTACAAACAACAAAGACTACATTAACATCAGTCACAATAATAATAACAACAACAACATCAGTGGCAACATGGAAACAGTTGCAGTATTGGTAGTGGTAATGGTCGTAACAAAAGTCGTTCTGTGATGTTGACGATGGAACAAAGGCTTGTTTTACACTTGACTACATCTGAATATGGACTAATGGTCTTTTGATAATGTCGATGATGACTATGATGTCAATGATGATGATGACGACGATGCTGCTGATGCGCTATGGTCGATAATCATGGTCATAATGATGCTGCTGACTGAATACGAGGAGGACAATTCATTTGATATTCTTTATAATGGGTAATTCAGTACGAAGCGAAATCATATTTGTTTTTGTGCAAATAGACGAGGGGAGTGTATACATTTTTTAAGAATATTTTTGCAAGGACAAACATTTATGTGAATTCCTAAAGAATAGTTTATTAATATTCAGGAGGTGAATTTTTTTGAAATAATATTTTTAATAGCATCTTCAAGAGTAGATTTTTTTAAGAACAAATTTCCAAGGACTATGTTTATGGTTATAGAATAAAGATTAAATTTCATCATGGACAAAGCTAAACTCCGATTTTTCAAACTCCCAAAGGACCTCAAAACTGAAGCATTGGTAGGTACCGACCAATAATAGCGCGGATTTTTTAAAGAATAATTTTCGATGATTACAATAAGTGCGGATTTTTTAAAATATATTTTTCAAGGCAGGAGGGAGTGGACTCTTAACATAAAATTTTTTAAATCCAATATATAAAGTTTTTTTAATTTTATTTTTTTCAAGACAATCATGTCATTGCATTTTTTATATAACACATTTTCAATGACAAAAATAAGCGTGGATTTGTAAGGGACTAAAATAGTCGTGGATTTTTTTTTAGAATATTTTTTTAAATGACAAAATAAGCGTTGGTTTTTTAAAGAATACTTTTTTAAGGACTAAAATAAAGAAAAATTTTGAAAGAATATTGTAAGGGTGGATTTTGTCAAAGGGCCAATATAAGCTTGGATTTTTTAAGAATATTGTAAGGACCGACATAAGCATAGATTTTTATACCCTTCACCACACTGTGGTACAGGGTATTAATGTTTTTGTGCCTATGTTTGTAACAGGCAAAAGGAAACAAGATACTCCTTTGGTTCCTTTTGAGAATATGCATAGAACTACTTTCTGAGTCGTTTTATGCATGTCCGTCCGTCCGTCTGTAGATTTTAAATTGTAAACAAAGTAAAGGTCGCATTTATTATCCGATTTGGATGAAATTTGGCACAGCTCACAGAACGAACCCTATTGATATTGGGAAAAATCGGTTCAGACACATATATTTTCCTCCGATTTAATGTAAATGGTGTACCAAAGTCCCTATATATCTTTCGATTTGCACGAAATTTGGCGCAACGTACTGAAGTAGGTGAAGAATGATGTTTGTTAAGTTTCCTGAGAATCGGTCCAGATTTAGATATATCTCCCATATATATTTTCGTCAGATTTTACACAAAATTGACACAAATTATGCACAACGTACTGAAGTTAGTATAAACTAGAAGTTGGATAAAAATGCTTCACCAAGGTGGGTCCAATCGGCACAAAATTTTGCACTACGTACTGCAGGACTATAACATAACATGTGGCAAGTTTAGTTGAAATCGGTTTAGATTAACATATAGCTCCTATGTATAGTTTCGTCAGATTTGCTACAAAATTGTACACAATTCACTGAATTTAGTATAGCGTACCACGAGCAAAGTATTGTAAGAATCGGTTCAGATTTAGATACAGCTCCCATATATAGTTTCGTCCGATATTAAGTAAATGGATCACCAAAGACCCAAAGGTAGGCCGATTGAAACAAAATTTTGCACAACGCACTGAAGTTAATATAACCTAGCGTGTGGAAAGTTTTGACATTGGTTCAGATTTGGATAGAGCTTCTATATAGAAAAATATGTTAAGGTCCTAAGTGAGAGCGGATTTTTTAAAGAATATTTTTTCAAGGGCTCACCATAGTTTAGATTTTAACAAGTGAAAAAGCATTAAGTTCGGCCGGGCCGAACTTTGGATACCCTCCACCACAGGTATACTGACAGGTATTTGAAATGAAAAAGTGGACCGATATTTTTAATAGAGATATTTGGTACCCAATAAGAACCCAATGACCAAATTTCAGCGAATTCAGTTGAAAAGCGCGCTCAAGAACCCCAAAATATCGAAAATTGGGGGGTACCCTTATGTTATATGGGAGCTATTCCTAAACGTGGACCAATATATCGCATCTTCGAACATGACCTGCCTGCAAACAGAAGACAAACTTATGCAAAATTTCAGCACCCTATCTCAATTGCTTCAAAAGATAGCGTGATTATAACAGACGGACGGACGGACGGACATGGCTAAATCGTCTTCGAATTTTACCCGGATCAAGAATATATATACTTCGGAAATGAATATTTCGGAAATGAATATTTCGATGAGTTACAAACGGAATGATAAAATTAATATACCCTCCATACTATGGTGGAGGGTATAAGAAAGTCAAGCTTAGATTTTTAAATTATATTTGTCAGGCACCAACCAGAACTTGAAAAAATGTTCAGGGATTAAACAAATATTTATCAAGGATCAGAAATACACACCTAACGTTTTTTGAGGATAATTTTTCCAAAGATCGAAATAGCAGGGGACTTTTATAATAAGATTTTTAAGGATGAAAATATCTCATTCAGAGACTCCATAAAATTGGAATTAGAATAAAGTTCCATTTTATTATTTTGAGGATTTCATACACGATTTGAATTGCGGTAATTAACAATCAGCGGAAATGTTGTATTTTGGGTTCTAATCAGATATCAATTTTTTTATTATTAAAAATTCTCAATATTTGTCAACCAAATTGGCTGTAATATTATATTTTGGATTCTCAATATTGATTCCCCATTATTTTGGAGATTTTGGGCATGTTTTCAACGGAATATTTTGGGGTCTCAATATCTGTTCAGGTGTTGGTATAGGATTTAGGATAATAGTGCTTTGAGGATTACAAACTGGCATCAATTTGGCATTCCGAGACCTCTTTTTCCGAAAACCTCTTCAGAGAGTATATGTTCTATAATGTCATTGTTTCTATATAAAATTTTTCAACTTTTTTGGTATTTCTGGGCCTGATCAAGAATGTGAATTTTTTAAAATAAAATATTTTTTACGAGTGTAGATTTGAAAAAAAAAATGTTTCAAGGACTACTAAAAATATTATTTTTTATTATATTTATTATTATTACAACTGGAAGCGTTAATATTTTAAAAAATATTTTTTTTGAGGATTTTTATAAAAAATAGTTTGAAATAATAGAGGAGTTTTTATAGAATATTTTTCAAGGCCTCCTAAAGGCATTGTTTTTTTATAGAATATTTCCAAACGTTTCTATAATGTAAACTTGGATTTATTTTTTTTTTTTTTTGGTTGATTATTTTCCCTTGATTGTCGCACAACCCTCTTTTGCTCCGTTTGTGAATACAAAATGATGGATGTCAATTGAAATTTGATTTTTTGTTGTTGTGTGCCCTGGCTGGCTATGATGATAATATTGTGCCTTATTGTTGCTAATGATGTCGTTCGTTATTTGAGCTTGGATGTCGGTATTTTTTTGTTAGTTGGTTGTTATGTGGATGAGCGAGTAGCCAGCCATCTACCCAGTGGGTTCTGCCATTCAATTCATTTGGCCTTTTTTCGTCACTGCTGCTGCTGCTGTGGTTGTTGTTATTGTTATTTGGTAATTGACATTTTGTTGGTGTTGTCGTATGGAGACGCCTACCCGCGTGCGTAATGTGGGTGGTTAATGGTGTGTGTGTGTGTGTGTGTGTGTGGGGAGAATATTCCAGCCATCAGGCTAACTCACTAGTGCGTATCCTTATTTTGTTGTGGTAAGCTTTCTAGTTGTTTGTCCTGCTAGTTTTAGCTACTCTTTAATGTTATTTGCTTTACCAATTTTGTTGTTTTTTATTGCTGGGGAGTTTTCTGTGAATTATAACCACAAGTCTTCAATTCTTGTGTGGTTTTTTTTGTTGTTTCGTGTCCTTTTTTTCTTTAACAAATCCTTCAACAACTAATTGGCCTTTGACATATGCCATGTATTTGGTTTTATTAGTTGTCGTTTGGCCATTTGGTATTTTTTCTATTTGGTTCACAGTTTACATTTGAAAGGTCAGAAAGGGACCCCTGCGGCTTCTACCATTTTGAAGAAATCTAATTTTGGAATGTTGTCCAAAACAGTTAAGTGCCTATGAGGGTGGGGGTAGGAGGTTCAATCCTTTTTCTGAAATTTGTTTGTTAAAGTTTGGAAGAATATGTAGAACTTATGGAAAGTCAATTATATGCATTCATGGTTCGGACTTTTTTGTTTTACCACACGACAAGTTGTGGCTTTTGGTCTATTAATGGAAATGTCCAAGTTTTATTCGAATTCGATGGATGTACTAATGAAGTAGGAAGTCTGAACAACTTTATGTGGTTGTTATAAAGAAATTTTCACTTGTCGAGGTTTTTGTTGTTGTTGCTAAGCTAAATTTAATGGTAAAGACTTTGGGTTAAGGAATATTGTTATCCTTATGTAGATTTTTTATAAAAATATTTTTCACGGAATATAAAAGTAAGAAATTTTAGGAATTTTTTTAAGGCGTGGATTTTTTGAAGAACAAGGCGTGGATTTTTGAAGAATATTATTAAAGGCCAAAATAAGGCCTTTCAGGCGTGTATTTTTTAAAGAATATTTTTAAAGATCAAAATAAGAGCTTTCAAGGCATATCCAGGCGTGTATTTTTTAAAGAAAATGTTTTCAAGGCATATTCAGATGTGAATTTTTTAAAGAATATTTTTTCAAGGCATGTCCGTGGATTTTTTAAAAAATATTTTTCAAGGCATTTCTAGGCTCACATTTCTTAAAGAATTTTTTCAAGGCATGGGTTTCTTAAATAATATTTTTCCAAGGCCTAAGAAGGCGTGGACTTCTTAAATAAATTTTTTTTCAAGGCATATCCATGGACGGATTTTTTATAGAATATTTTTCCAAGGCCTAACAAGACGTGGACTTTTTGAAGAAAATTTTTTTAAAGGTATATCCAGGCATGGATTTTTTTTCAAGGTATATCTGGGCACGGATTTTTTAAAGAATATTTATTCCAAGGCCAAACAAGGCGTGGATTTTTTAAAGAATATTTTTAAGGCCTATCAAGGCGTGAATTTTTTAAAGAATATTTTTTAAGGCCTATCAAAGCGTGGACTTTTTAAAGAAAAATTTTTTCAAGGTATATCCAGGCACGGATTTTTTAAAGAATATTTTTTTAAGGCCTATCAAAGCGTGGACTTTTTAAAGAAAATTTTTTTCAAAGGTATATCCAGGCACGGATTTTTAAAGAATATTTTTTTAAGGCCTATCAAAGCGTGGACTTTTTAAAGAAAATTTTTTTCAAGGTATATCCAGGCATGGATTTGTTAAAGAATACTTTTTTCAAGCCATATCCGTACGTGCATTTTTTAAAGAATATTTTTTTCAAGCCATATCCAGACGTGGATTTTTTAATCAATATTTTTTCAACTATGTCCAGACGTGGATTTTTTAAAGAATTTTTCTTTCAAGCCATATACAGACGTGGATTTTTTAAAGAATATTTATTCCAAGGCGTGAATTAAAAAAAAACTATTTTTATCAAGGCCTATCAAGGCGTGGATTTTTTAAAGAATATTTTTTCAAGGCCTACCAAGGCGTGGATTTTTTAAAGAATAGTTTTTCAAGGCCTACCAAGGCGTGGATTTTTTAAAGAATATTTTTTCAAGGCCTACCAAGGCGTGGATTTTTTAAAGAATATTTTTTCAAGGCCTACCAAGGCGTGGATTTTTTAAACAATATTTTTTCAAGGCCTATCAAGGCGTGGATTTTTTAAACAATATTTTTTCAAGGCCTATCAAGGTGTGGATTTTTTAAAGAGTATTCTTTCAAGGCCTATCAAGGCGTGGATTTTTTAAAGAATATTTTTTCAAGGCCTACCAAGGCGTGGATTTTTCAAAGAATATTTTTCAAGCCATATCCTGCCATGGATTTTTTAAAGAATATTTTTTTCAAACCATATCCAGCCATGGATTTTTTAAAGAATATTTTTTTCAAGCCATATCCATCAACCATATTTTTAATATTTTGAAAGTAGTTACGTATTGATATCCAGGCGTGGATTTGTGCGTTTTTAGCCAAATTCAATTGCAACCCTTAAAGGACTCCTCATTTGTAGCCATATTTTTTTTACAAGAGACATTACGAAATATGTCCCCTTCCATATATCCCTTGGGCAATTGGTCAATACTTACATATGCTGTTGGGCTTTGTATGCTATGTACCTACACACACAGTAACACATGTAAGCTTACACACTACACTACATGCACTCTGAATATTAAATAATGTCAAAGGACATTTCGTTAATGTGTTTTCTTGTTGTTCTTGTTATTGGTGCCGAACTGGACTGGACAATGTAAACACGCAAAACATTTCCTTACCAAAAAAAAAAAAAAAAAAAAACCGACAACAACAAAAGAAAATGGGGCGTAACTGAACAAAGCCATGCATGTAGACATTCCATTGAAAACATTCAACTGCCTATTTTTTCTGTAAAAAAAAAAAACGAAAAAATAACAACAACTACCACTTTTCGTTCATAAAAATACAAACAGCCTATTTTTTCCAA